>NC_044549.1:206382249-206481368 GCF_007565055.1 Rhinopithecus roxellana
TGCACTTGACATTTATGTTTTGTTTGAAAATGAAAGTTTTCTCCTGTAACACTTGTCACTTAAATCACAAAGCATTTTGTGCATGAAATGTTCATGGTGGTTCTTTGGCATTCTACAGATGACATGTAATTTATCCATAAAATATGCTAATTACACATAGTTTAATACTTGTCATATTAAAATACCATTTAGAAACAAGTCTAATTCCTGGATTAAAAAAGTGATCCTTGTGCTTCTAGCCACTTTAGTGTACAGAAGAAGCCTCTTAATGTGTTAAACTCTGAAGTTCTTTTCATTTTTCCTAGAGGATAGATTTGGATATATACTTCGTCTCATAGTTCATTAGTGTTTTTCTGTTTCAGCTTCTACAAAATATGTATACATTTATTCAAATATCTGTGCATCTTGAGAGCAGTCTTGTTCTTATTTAGATTTGCATCTCTAGTGCTGTAACTCTGTACCAGGCACAGATAGTAGGTGCACAGTAATTGCTCATCTAAAATGAACTCAATATATTCTGTCTTTTGAATGTTCCACTTATTGAATTGACACCATATTATTCATAAAGCTTTGGAAACTTTCTGTTTCTAAAAGTGACTTGTTACATTGAAGTAATAACAATTGATATGTTATTGATAACATATCAGGGAGGGTAAATGATCCTTCCCTCCCTCCCTCCCTCCCTCCCTCCCTCCCTTCCTTCCTTCCTTCCTTCTTGCCTGCCTGCCTGCCTGCAGATCAAAGTTGAATTCCAATGATTAAAACAATTTAAAATAAAAAACGGCAAATTTAATTAATAACATGAAACAAAACAGAATTAAGTCTAGGTAAGAAGTGAACACCTGACCTAGAGGCTATTAAATGCCTTCTCGTTAAACGTGAGCTCATCTCTGACATTTCTTCTTTTCCAAAAAGCCCTGATTGTTGTGCCAGATACTTTAAGAACTATTAAAGGCTCTCAGGGATTGATAGCCAGAAATACTCAGATAAAAATGCACTGACAGGATTGATAGAGAGCTTTATATATTTGCTGTGCTAACCAGAGTCTGGCCCAATCCTCTGGAATGCAGAATTATATACTCAGAATTACAGACTAGTGACAGTGTACGTCTCATAGTAAAAATAACATTTTTTTTTTTCCTGATCTGTATTTTGCTTTTCAGTGTGAGTTTAAGTTTCTGTGTTAACTATACTGCTGGTGGTCTCTTCCTTTTAGATATTTACTAAAATACCATCGGGTATGCGGTAAACCCACCAAGATGAGTTGCTCTTTTAACACATAAAAATGAATATAACTAACAGGGTCAATACAAAGCCAGGACATTTTTGAACTCTTAGTGTGACAAAAGGAAGCTTGAATGCAAAAGCCAGGAAGCCATGTGGCTGAATTGTGAGTCAACATTGCGATATGTTTGCTTTCAAAGCAAAGGGCTAGAGCAACTTAAGGTTATCTTTAAATAAATGCAGGGTCCATATTATCAGAAGTAATTGTCTGTCTTGAAATGTGGTCCCCAGGATCAGAAAATGACAAATAGAAACTTTTCCAAACAAGCAGAATAAGGAAAGTGAGAGGGAGGCCTGATAAAACTGTTATTAGAGGAACAGCTAGAGGTTCCTGTGCAACACCAGAGGGAGGGAGGTAAAGGGGAACGGCCGAGTTGATCCGTAAGTTTGAAAGAAGTTGGCATGTGGAGGAGCGGGAGCAAGTGAACTCTCACTGGCTCCCAAGAGCAGATTTTGCCCCCACGTAGGATGAAGCTTCCACCATTCAGACGTCCTCCAAACGGGATAAGCTGCTTTGAGAACCAACGTCTGTGCTGCCCATTTGAGAAGGGGCTGTGACCCACCAAGCTGCAGACAACATTCTTCTTGTGATGCCAGAGCTGAACTTAATGGCCTCCACTCTGAGTTAGTGAAGGCACCCGGCCTATAACATTTGAGTTGTATTTTAATAGCTTTTTAGATGAGACTGTGTTCTCATCTAAAATGAAATGATGGGGATAATGATTGGGATAGGGACACAAGAGGCCAGGGTGGAAGAGGGGGATGCAATGTTCTTTTGAAAAATGTTCTTAGCCAGGTACGGTGGCTCACACTTGTAATCCCAGCACTTTGGGAGGCCGAGGCGGGTGGGTTACCTGAGGTCGGGAGTTCAAGACCAGCCTGGCCAACATGGTGAAGCCCCATCTTTGCTAAAAATACAAAAAACTAGCTTGGCATGGTGGTGGCTGCCTGTAATTCCAGCTACTCAGGAGGCTGAGGCAGGAGAATCGCTTGAACTTGGGAAGCAGAGGTTGCAGTGAATCGAGATCACACTACTGCCCTCCTCCAGCCTGGGTGACGGAGTGATAGAGTGAGACCCTGTATCCCCCCCCAAAAAAACAAACGAACAACATAAAACCTCAGAGACCTTTCTCATACTCAGTGAACTTACTTGGCTGAATGAAGCACTATTAATGTGGGAGGATTGGAGAGTGGCTATTAATGCAACAAAGCATATGACTTTATGTTTTATAAAGATCTTTGTTCACCTCCAAAATGCTCTGTTTTGGCATGAGGAGATAGAATGGAAACCCATTTCCTTTTCTCCTTAAGCTTTCAGGAAGTTCACAGCTTTGCCTCAGGCCAGGCTGTGCCATGGGGCCCAGTGTGTGCGGCGATGGCCAGCTGCCACTCTCTGATCCTTCTTGATGGGACCATCCAGGGAGACCCTCTGGACCTCAAAATGTTTGAAGCCACCACCTGGGTAAGCCTCTGCTCTTCAGAGAACCTGAGAAGCTTCTTCAATGCCAGAGCAACATAGGCAATATCAGAGCTATGTGATTCTTATCAAAGGTGAGGTGTCCAATGTGGAGTACGTTTGGTAGTGAAGGGCAAACTCATCTAAGCCTGGTTTCCTCATCTGTGCAATGAAGCTAATAATAGCATCTACATAATGAGACTATTGTGAGGATTGAATGAGATGATGCATTAAAAAAGTCCTTGGCACTGTGCCTGGCAAATATTAAAGGTTCAATCATATTAATATAATTGTAATTATTATGTAATTTTTTCTCATCTCTCTGTACTGTTCTCTGAGCATTGTCTGGTTTCAAAGATTTTCCAGAATATGGGAATCAGAAAACGTTGCTCTCTCCAGCGCTCAGCAGAACTCGTAGACTCATGGTGACTATAAGTCTGATTTCTATTAATTTAGTATTTATTTTATTTCCAAGACTAGAAACAGCAAAAAGGAAAACCACTAAAGAGCTTTTGTTGAGACTCTGAACTAGATCTAAGAGCCACAGTGTAGTTCAGGAGTTTGGCTTTTCTGATTCTAGTTTTGGCTGTGCTCTAACTGACTGCTGAACCCTGTTAATCCGTCTCTCATGTTGGGGCCTTGGCTCTCATGACCATAAAATGAATTAGACTAGTGGTGTTCACATAACACAAAACAAGACAAACACTCTGGAACCTTTTCATAAAAGGAAACATTCTCCAGAAACACTGTAAAGACTGAATAGCTGGAGTTACTCCAGCTGAAATAAAAGGTGGGGTCTAAAGATGAGGATTAAGGGACATGCATCCCCAACTACTTAGCCATAATCCCTTCCTTTCTCCCTGCGCTGCCTATAGCTCTCGCCTCTGGAGCACCACTGAAAGAGACAATCTTCAGGGTCCCTTCCAAACCTCCTGGAGCATTATTTCATAGCAATCTAATGTAACTTTGCCAATCCTCTATCTTTTCTCGGTTACTGATTCCATATCTTTAAACAGGGATTGCAGTTTCCTCTCTGGGACCTTGTCAGCCACTCAGTGAGATGATTACAAAGCACTGCGTTGTCTTTGGGCAAAAGGCCCCTTTAACTATAATTTAGGGTCATTATTATAGCAATTACTGATTATTAACCATGTATATCACAGTCTCTGCCCTGCCCTACCCCAGCCCTGAGGACCATCCATCCAAATTATTCAGACATGCAAGGGCAGGAAGAGCCGTGAAGTGCAGGAAAAGAACAACAGAAAGGTGCTTGCTTCACACAAAAGAAGTCTGGCCCTTCATGTTCGTGACTTTCAATCTAGGCTCTTCAGAAATGGAGAAGGAGCCTTTACACAGCGCATTCCAACAGAGAAAACAAGATAAATTGCATGAATAATTCAAAAGTGTCTGCCCTTCAAGTCGTGCAGCGTTTTCAATGCATTATTATTATTATTATTAATTATTTTGTGGCAGAATAAATCTGGTTCACCTCTGAGAGAAGAGACATGGAAAACACATTGAGGTGGTCTGAGGATTTTCTCAAGGGGAGGGTTCAAACATAGTATCAGTGGGCAAACAATAAATACATCTCTGCAATGAAATATCCTATTTGTGAAATAGGAAATGGCTTTTTCTGGGGACGATTTCCACATCAAGGGAGTGCCGGCACATGCCATGGTGGTTAAGCCCTGCAGAACAGCCAGCCAGGTAAGCCCTGCTTGCTCTTCACCCCACAACACCCAAGCTCAAAGAGAAACTTTCTTCGGGCCCCCAGGTTTTGAAAGGTCACAGATGTGTCTTTGAATTTCAGGCGTGAAAATGGGTGAGACCTTCCCCCTTATTTATGAAAATAAAGATTACGGAAGGAGTGGTTAATTCCCAGTAACCAGAAGCTATATCAGCAGGTTCCTCTCCTTTCCCCATCCCTCAACCAGGTCCCAGTGGAAGGAATCGCAATCCTGCATCAGTTCCCATTCTCATCAGCTCTGCAAAGAATGACAGTCATTGTCCAAGAGATGGGAGGTGACAGACTGGCATTCATGAAAGGTGCACCAGAGAGGGTGGCCAGCTTTTGCCAACCTGAGACAGGTCTGTAACTTGACTTGGATTACACCTGGCAAATCTGTATCTCCAGATAAATATGTTCCCACAGGGTTTGATCTATTGATCCAATTGCCTATGGGTCATCACCAGTTGGGTGACTCACCGGCATTCCAAATGCATTGCGAAAACCAAGCTTGTCTTTCTCATTTCCTGCATTTCCCGGTTTCCTATTTGGTGCATGGTACCAGCATCCCCCGCCCCCACCCCATTTCGATATCATCCCTGATTGCTTGCTCCCACTTAGTGCCTCTGTCTTGTCAGTTGCTAATCCATGGTCCTTCACTGCATCTGCTCATGCCTTCCTCATTCTCGATCACTTCAACAGTTGGTGGATTGACCCTCTGCCTCCAGTCTCCCCACCTCTGATTTGCCCTCTGTGCTGTGACCAGACTTTCTACCTCAGGATTCTTTTAGCTGCTCTCATAGGCTCCAGGATCATCTCCAGTTTCTTTAGGATCATATGTAAGGCTTTCAGGTTTGAACTCCCAGTGAACTTTCCAGATGGACCTTACCACTCCTCATCCTGTGCTATTCCTGAGCTGAACTAATTCTTCACAGCTTACTCTCATGCCTCCAGGACTAAGCTCATGATTCTCCCTCCGCCCCAGAATCCTGCCTTTACTGAACCACCTCCTCCCAGGCTGGTGTATCCACCACCAGATGCTTTCCACAGCATGCTGCAATGGCCTGGATGATAGTAGTGATCTCATTTGATTGCATGGTTACTCTGCTGGCTGTAACTCAATTAGACAGAAATCCTTAGAGCAGAACTTGTGAGTTTTTTTCAATTTCATACTTTTTTTTAGCCTATATTTTAAGTTCAGTGGTACATGTGCAGGTTTGTTACGTAGGTAAACTTGAGTCATGGGGGTTTCTTGTTCAGATTAATTCATTGTCCAGGTATTAAGCCTAGTACCCATTAGTTATTTTTCCTGATCCTCTCCCGCTTGCCACCTCCACCCCAGAATAGGCCCCAGCGTGTGTCATTCCCCCCTATATGCCCATGTGTTCTCATTATTTAACTCCCACATGTAAGTTTGGTTTTCTGTTCCTATGTTAGCTTGCTAAGGATAATGGCCTCCGGCTCCATCCAGGTCCCTGCAAAGGACGTGATCTCATTCTTTTTTATGGCTGCGTAGTATTCCATCATGTATATGTACCACACTTTCTATATCCAGTCTATCATTGATGGGCATTTAGGTTGATTCCGTGTCTTTGGTATTGTGAATAGTGCTGCAATAAACATATATATGCATGTGCATCTTTCTTAATAGAATGATTTACTTGCCTTTGGCTATATACCCAGTAATGGGATTGGTGGGCCAAATGGTATCTCTGTCTTTAGGACTTTGAGGTGTCACTGCATTGTCTTCCACAGTGGTTCAACTAATTTACACTCCCACCAACAGTGTATGAGCACTTCTTTCTCTCCACAACCTCACTAGCATCTGCTGTTTTTTGACTTTTTAATAATCACCATTTTGACTGGTGTGAGATGGTATCTCATTGTGGTTTTGATTTGCATTTCTTTAATGATCAGTGAGGTTGAGCTTTTTTCTTTTCACATGATTGTTGGTCTCATGTATGTCTTCTTTTGAAAAGTGTTAATGTCCTTTGTCCACTTTTTAATGAGGATTTTTTGGGTTTTTTTGTCTTGTAAATTTTCTTTAAGTTTCTTATAGATGCTGGATATTAGACTTTTGTTGGATACATAGTTTGCAAAAATTTTCTCCTGTTCTGTAGGTTGTATGTTTACTCTGTTGACAGTTTCTTTTGCTGTGCAAAAGCTCTTTAGTTTAATTGGATCCCATTTGTCAATTTTTGCTTTTGTTGCAATTGTTTTTGGCATCTTTGTCATGAAATCTTTGCCCGTGGCTATATCCAGAATGGTATTGCCTAGGCTGTCTTCCAGGCTTTTATAGTTTTAGGTTTTAAAAGTCTTTAATCCAGGTTGAGTTAATTTTTGTATATGGTGTAAGGAAGGGGTCCAGTTTCAATCTTCTGCATATGGCTAGCCAGTTATTCCAGGACCATTTATTGAATAGGGAAGCCTTTCCCCATGCTTGTTTTTGTCAGGTTTGTCAAACATCCGATAGTTGTAGGTGTGAAGTCTTATATCTGGGTGCAGAGCTTGTGATTTAATCTCTGCACAGCCAATGCCTGGCAGATAGTAGATTTTCAATAAGTGTTTGTTGGTTGAACTGAAGAAAAAAGAATTCTATACTTTTTCTATCTTTTTTTCTTTTTTCAAATGCTTCATTCTCATTTTAGCTTCACTACGTCTGAAGAGGTCAACCCTGACAATGTAGGTTATGTTCAGAATTTTCACTGACTTGTTTACATATCTTTGTAGAGGTGTGCTTTCCTGGGCAAAAGTTGGATGTTTGTAAAGAATTTCTTTGCCAGTACTGCCTAAGTAAATACTGCATACTAACCCTGTGTTTCTTTCTAAACAGTACCCACTAGTTTTGCTAGTGAGCTTCAGATTTACACGACACAGGGCTTTCGAGTCATAGCACTGGCCTACAAGAAGCTGGAAAATGGCCACCACACCACCGCCTTGACGAGGTAAATGGGGATGGTTTTGATAAAGCAGAAAGGTTTGATGGAAAGATGTGCCAGGTTGGAATGGCAAGTGCATTAGACTGGGATGGACTCAGGGGTTCTGGGTGGTGGACAGAGCAATATAGCTTGCTGAATTTGTGTGCATAACGTGTCTCTGAACACTGGTGAGTAGAGATATAGTAATCCCTGCCCTGCCTAAATCCCAAAGATAATGTGAGCACTCACTGGGGGATTTTATGAGAAATAGTCATATAAGATGTATAATATGATGTGATTTTTACAGCTTTGTGAAAACAGACATAGGAATATAATCAGCATTTCAGAATTTGAAATTGTGGTCATGTCCCCATTTTAAAAAATATAGTTGGTGGATTGATTGGGAGTTATGAAACATAACATTTACCTGAAAAAATGTTTGATAGGAAATACACAGCTTAATGAAACAAATAAATACAGCTTAGACGATATAATCCTGGTAACATCTACACAAAAAACAAGGAAAATTTCCATACTAGAGAAAGATTTTAGCCTATAGATTCAATTTTACATTTTAAGGTTAAAATAGAGATGCTTAACAGCTCAAAAACTGCAGTATTTATAAGTTCAATTTTATTTTTTTAATTCCACTCTTTTCAGGTATCACGTTTATTTCACCTTTCGTGTCATTTCTAACACTTAGTGTCAGCCACCACTGCTTATGCTGTTGTGGAGCTAATCCAGGCTCATTTTTTAAATTTAGGATTATACATTTGGAAAGTCTAACCTTTTCGTTTCAATCTAATCAAAGTCAACACTCTCATAACTATATTTTTTAACTCTTAATATTCTAAAATAAAGTTCACATATATCTGCACGTATTCTTTGTAAAAATATATAATGACCTATTATATAGTAAAAATAAAAGCAAAACATATAATGTTTCACAAAGGTGATGGTTTAATAAATGCTCAGCTGACTCCACTAACACAAAATGAAGTAGTAGGTTGCTTGTACCTGTGTATAGAATAATTGAGGCTGCAACATCTACAAATACAGACTGATACAGGTGTGTTATGTATTGCAGACTCAGATACCTCAGTCTTGCTGCCAGTGAGATGACTGTGAAGTGGTTAACAAGTCTTGGTAAAACTCTGAAGAAAACAGTACAGTCTCCTCCCAATTTACATAGTACAGGTAGTTACATTTCTGCAAAATTCAACACAATATTATAAGTGTGAAAAATACTTTGTGTTTATATGTAACACATATAAACAAGGGGGAAAAGCTAGGGAAATTTTAATAAACAATTTTGTAATTGCTTAATATAACATAGTAATATTATATATGCCATAATAGTACAGTATATTATAGTATAATAATAGTAAAATATATACAAGATAAGCCTAAAATGACTTAGGAAAGTACAATAATTTTTCAGTGTCCATGAGTGTCCAGTAAGATATTCAAAAGGCATGTGGGATGCAGGATAAATATTCATCGGGCATTGATCTTCTCAGTCTTGCGTAGATGCCAAAAAAAAAAAATCCACAATGTCCTCTAGAGGGAGTACTGTCCCTGCTGAGAATGACTGCTATGACCCAACCCTCTCACTTTGTGAATGGGTAAAATGAGGCCCAGAGTGGGAGGTGGCTCATTGTGTTCATTTCCTGGGCTTGTCAGACCACTCTTCCCGCAGGGCCAGTTTAATGTGACCCCTGAAACTTTGGCTGCAATAACTCTGCATATTTGTTGCAATTTGATCAACTCAGTTCAGGGTCATTCAAGTGAGGGAGCTAAAAGTAAACTTTGAGATTGGATATCACATTTTGAAGGAGAGAAAACTTGGGTCCAGGGAAGGGAAGGGACAGAGCAGAATTGGGAATTGAACTTAGTTTCCTGAGAGGCTGTTGCCAAGGGCTATGGTAGGAGTCTGGCTACCATGCTGCTGCTTCTGATTGTTATGATACAATATTTGCATATTTACAAGTTGCAAACTCATGGTTTTGAAATGCATGCACGTAACAAAGCACTTATTGTGGAGACAGATGAGCAATGGGGAATAGTGAGGGCTGTGGCACACGGGAGAGTACATGTCCCGGTTGAAGGAACATGAAGGAAATTCTAACTTTTTAAAATCTTGTATGGTCTAAACACAAATCACAAATTCTCTAATAGAATTTGATCTTAGGTCATCAATTTGCCTCTCCTGTCCTAAAGCGCATCACTGCATGTATTACACATAGCCAAATTAATTTTTTTTTTTTTTTTTTGAGACAGAGTCTCACTCTATTGCCTAGACTGGAGTGCAGCGGCATAATCTCGGCTCACTGCAACCTCTGCCTCCTGGGTTCAGGCGATTCTCCTGCCACAGCCTCCTGAGTAGCTGGGATTATAAGTGTCCACTACCATGGCTAGCTAATTTTTGTTTTCTAGTAGAGATGGGGTTTCACCATGTTGGCCAGGCTGGTCTCAAACTCCCAACCTCAAGTAATCCACCCACTTCGGCCTCCCAAAGTGTTGGGATTACAGGCGTGAGCCACCATGCCTAGCCATATAGCTAAATTAATTTAATTATTCTTTGCAAATTCCTAATTAGGATGGAAGATTCTTGCTGTTGTTTTGTGTGTGTGTGTGTGAGTGTGTGTGTGGTTACTCGGGGTACTTCCAGCATCGGTATCATAATCTCTTCAAAGGTTATTGGCCCACTTTATGCAATGTCATTTTTTAAAAGTCACATGGATTTTAAGAACATGAAATGTAATCACAGGGGTGACAATGCTTTGTATATATTATGCTTATTTTTTTATTATTTTTAGATACTTCAGGAGGAGGCATAATGTCTGTGCAGGAAGCTGGAAGAGATAGAATGCCATTCCAAGTTGCAAAGCTTAAGACCCCTTAAGGAATTACTCCTTTTGATTTTTTTTTTTTATTCAGATCAAATGCTTATGAAAGGAAAACTCATGTAATGTTAGAACTAGCAGAGACTTTGGAGGTGCAAAGATGAACCTGATTACCAGGCAAAGAAAGTAATTTAGTCATGCTCCCACAGCAAGGCAGTGGTAGAGGGCTGACATTAGAACTCCGGTCTCCTGATTATTGTGCCTTGAACCATGCAAAGGCCATAAGCCAGAGGAGCTAGAAATACTAGTGCCAAGGTAGGCCATAGGCTATGGCAGATGTTTGACCCCGCAGCCATTTTCTCGGCCTAATCTGGCACTTCGTGGTAGGCTCAGGTCATGTCATCTGCAGAAATAACCAAGACCTGGGACCTGCGTACCAGGATCATGAGAAAGATTGGAAGACCTGTTGTGCCAAACCCCCATTGACTTCAGTAGGGAAGGCACCAGGTTCAAGAGGTTGAAGAAGAGACCCAGAGCCAGCAAATGAGACATGGGGTTTTATTAGGGGCTCGCCTACAGGGGAGAGAGTCCAGTAACAGCGGGCTGGACAGGAGAACCACCTTACATATAGAAACAGTCCAGTGGCAGCAAAGTGGACAATGCATCTGCCTTCCTATACTCCAGTGGTGGTGAGCTGTGCAGGAAAACCACCTCTGCCTGCAAACATCATGCAGTTTGCATAAACATATATTTAGGTACATCTGCCGTAGAGGGTCATTCTAAGGGTACGTTTAAGTAGTTATTGCTACCACGTGCATTTACCCTGTAACACCTCAATCAGGCATCAACCAAGTTATCTTTCAAACACCAGATTAAATATCATCTTCTACAGGAAGCCTCTTCAATCACTCCACCCAGAAATGATTGCACCCTCCTCTCTGACTCCATGGGACTCTGATTTGGACATCTGTTATCATACTTTTCCCAGCCTTCCAGTCAACTGAGATGAGCCATGTCTAAATTCTACCTCCCAGTTGGATGTAAAATCTGGAGTGAGAGGCTACTATAGTCTCTGCTGCTACAGTCTCTGCTACTGCAGTCTCTGCATATTCTGTTCCACTTTTCCTCAGTGCTGTTCCTTGAACTCAGTAGAATTTCTGGATGAGGAATTTCCATAGGTTACCTGGCAAAAAATGGTCCCAACAGGCCTCAAAGCATTTCAACTAGGCACACATTTGCTGAGCACTTGCACAGGGGTGGTGTTGAACACACTGAGTCACGTGGGATTGTTCTCAAGGAGCTGAGACAGTGTGACAAAGCAGAAGGCCAAGAATAAAACATGGGCAAATAAAATGTGAGTTACACTGAAATATAAGTAATATGCCAAGGGAGCAATTATTATTATTATTATTATTATTATTATTATTACCAGGCTGAAGTGCAATGGCATGATCTTGGCTCACTGCAACCTCCACTTCCTGGATTCAAGCGATTCTCCTGCCTCAGCCTCCCAAGTAGCTGGGATTACAGGCACCTGGCACCATGCCCAGCTCATGTTGTATTTTTAGTAGACACAGGGTTTCTCCATATTGGTCAGGCTGGGCTCGAACTCCTGACCTCAGGTGATCCATCTGCCTCGGCCTCCCAAAGTGCTGAGATTACAGGCATGAGCCACTGCGCCTGGCCGGGAGCAATGATTTCTATCTGAGGAAGCCTTTGTGGGGGACGTGGCATGAGGCCCTGAATATCAGGAGGGTTTCAGTAGCAGATCATGGGGAAATTACAACCTTTTCTATGAAGTAAGGACACATGCCTTATAGCAGTCTAAAGCAAATGTCTATGGATGGTTGAGAGAAAACCCATGGCTAGTGGTTCAGCTTGGCTGGAAATGAGGGTGGGTCAGGAATTTAGTGATAGCTGAAGCTGCAAAGATAGTTTGGAACCAGATCATAGAGAGATTTAAATGACAGGTTCAGAAAATGGGAAATGCCATCCTTTCAAGCCTGCTCTGAGGTGAGTAGTTCAGACTGCATCACTTCCCGTTTCTCCGTGGAGGCTTTAGCAGTTTCCTGGGAGCACCACGAATGCTAGTTCATGACCGTAGCTGATGTGAGACCCCCTACTGAGACAGGCAAGGAGTCTGAGTGGGTGCCGCTTTCATCTGTGTTTCAGCCAGAGTTAGATAGTGCTAGTGGCTTGTTCTCTATCTGTGTCTAAGATAAATAAATCATGGAAGAATCTTTGAACTCCTGTTCTCAATTGGATTCCCCTGCACTCAGTTCTGTAGAATATCCCTGAAAATATTTGTGGGGTGGATAGGAGCCTTGAAGGCTGCACCTATTTGCAGAAACATTCATGCTTGATGCAGAAGATCATTGCTACCAGCTAGGGGAGAAAGAAAGGGATGAGCTTGACCTCAATAGAGAGGCCTGTTTGTTGAGATTATGACCTCATATCTCCTGGGGCTAAAATAATATTGATTATAGACTTGGCTGCTGGAGAAACTGGCATTTTATTTTATTTTTCTTTGTGCCTCCCTTATTTTTCATGCTTTGTGCCAGAGCTAAAGCTCCTCTTTGTGGGTAACAGGTGAGGCAATGAAAATCAGACTAGCCACAACAGATGGAGGAGACCCTTATGGGCTTTCAGCTCATTTTCTGCAAAGATTAAAGCAAAGCTTTTGCTTAATAAATACTCTCTTCCTCTTCCTCTTCATTCAGTTAGAGTAAACGTCTCCAGACACTTTGTGTCCCCTCCTGTCCTCTTTCTGGATCACTCCTGGTCCCTAATCAGCACCTAACAGTGCTTGAATGAGTGAATGGAACCACTACGACAGGGGTCTTTTTCTTTTTGTTTTACTTCCTGTAAGAAAGCTATCATGTGGCTGGGTGCAGTGGCTCACGCCTGTAATTCCAGCACTTTGGGAGGCAAAGGCCTTGAATTCAGGAGTTCACGACCAGCCTGGCCAACATGGTGAAACCCTGTCTCTATTAAAAATACAAAAATTAGCCGGACGTGGTGGTGGGCACCTATAATCCCAGCTACTTGGGAAGCTGAGGCAGGAGAATCACTTGAACCACTGTTCTCCAGCCTGGATGACAGAGCGAGACTCTGTCTCAAAAAAAAAAAAAGAAAGAAAAAAGAAGCTACAATGTGTGTTGTTTCTGTTCCATACATCTATATATGTATTTTCAGGGAGACGGTCGAATCAGACCTGATATTTCTGGGGCTGCTGATCTTGGAGAATCGATTGAAGGAAGAGACAAAACCTGTCTTGGAAGAGCTCATCTCAGCCCAGATAAGGACTGTAATGATCACAGGTATGAAACAAAGTATATGGTGAAAACAGTAAGAATTTGATGTGGAAATAGACACGATTCACTCATTTAATAAATATTGTTGATGACCTACTCTGGGCCAGACACCATTCCAGGTGCTGGAGATGGGCAACAAAAAGGCACAATTACTGCTTTCCCAGAGTTTCCAAGTCAGTGGAATGAAAGAAAATCAACCAACCAGTCAAATAGTATCAGCGTTTTGAGGTACACAAATAGGATAATGCGGGAAAGTGTGTTTGACCATCTGTTTGAGATGAGTTGGTTAAGATAGGCCTCTCCGAGAACTGACATTTGAAATAAGACCTGAATGACAAGAAGACATGAGCCAGACAAAGGTGGTTTTTATTGTCAAATGCTAGAAGAAGAAGCATCCTCAGTTGATGGGGTCTATAAATATGCTGAAGGCTCATCAATCATAAAATCCATGATTCTAGAAATTAAAGAAAATGCTGTCCTCTCTACTCCCAATCCCAACTCCAGATCATACAAACAAGATAGCAGTGAGAATAAATTACACAAGAGAAATGTGTGAAATTTCTTAATGAAATCAAGTGTGACTTTATTAATGAAATTTCATGCTGATGCTATAATTTTTTAATTGGGAAAGAGACTAGAGGTGAATAAATGATTTCCTAATGAATTCATGTTTATATTTTTGCAGTGTGTTGCCTTTCTTCTGCCTGCTCTTATAGTCAGATGCTTTTAACTCTATCATTTATGTCTCGAAGATACATTATTTCCCCGTCAAAGCACGCACTTTCTGTTCCCACTTCCCCTGAACCCAGTTCTATAGTTGCAAACTCTAGAATACTTTCATTTCCTCTTTTGTACTTCTCTGTCCCCTGTTCTACTCCCCACAATCCAAGAGTGTCTTGGACTGTTTCTACTTTCTCCTTCTCTAACAACCCAGTCTAACTTTTTGAAGTTGCTGAGTTCATTTGCTATTGGCTAGGATTTCCCTTACACGGTGACCCTTCTGTTTCAAAGATCTTTGTTTAGCACTTAGATGACACATTCTCATAATCTGTCCTTAACTTAGATTTATGTACAAGTGTTCATCCTTCTCCACCCTCTCTCTTTACTTCCTCTTTTCTCATATTGGAATTTCTGCTCTATTTCTTTCCTTGCTTGTTTACAATTGTTTTCCCTCAAGTATTGCCCTTGGATGGAATGGAGGGGTGCTCTTTGATTTCTTACTCATGCTTGAATATCTTCCATTGCCCTGACACGTGAATGGCATCTTGCTCAGATAAAAGATTCTTGAATTATTGTTCTTTTTTCTTAATGATCTGCATGTAGAGGCTATTCCTTTGCCTTCTGGCTTCTGATACTGCTTGTGACAAGTCCAGTGAGAGTCCATTGTAAGTAACTTACTCTTTTCTGCACATAAACTTTTTAACTTCGGAATTTAGAAATGTTTGCCTTTGTGTTCCCCTTATTTCATTAACTTAGTCTGGAACATGGACAGCACTTTTAGAAAAACTTTTATTTTATTTCATTTTTTACCATTTTTGACATCTTTATTATTAAGTCATAGTATCTGTCACTTTGAATGTTATACATATGATGAAACAGATTATGAAAAGTATCATATTTATAGCAAGAACATTGGTTTATATAACTGAATCACCAAATACGCAACCCCTTGTGACAATAACTTAATGGACTCAACTCTATCCTCTGAATGGACCAATTTTATGATGATTCATTCACTTAAAAAGTTTTGAGTTGATGAGAGTTTCTTGTTGCTTCTTTCTGTGACCCAAGGCTTTCAAATCAATCTCTGGAAACCAGTGATTAGAACCAGAGTTCCCCAGAATTAAGAAGAGATAGGAGTGGGAGAAACATGGAGAGCACCTTTTAATCTTTCTTCCTGCGAGAAAAAATTTTCCTACTGTTTATTTAATTTTTGCCTCTGGTCTCTGTCCATTTTTACTTCTGGAATTTCCATTGTTGTCTATCCTCTCAGTCTATCTGTTTTTCTTGTAGTTGTCTTATTTATTTATTTATTTATTTTTTAGAGACAGAGTCTTGCTCTGTTGCCCAGGCTACAGTGCAGTGGCAGGATCATAGCTCACTTCAGCCTTGAACTCCTGGGCTCAAGCGATCCTCCTGCCTAAGCCTCCTTAGTAACTGGGACTGCAGGCATGCACCACTGTTCCTTGCTTTAGATTATATAGTTTTATAATTTTGCTTTAAGACTTTTTTTTTTTTTTTTTGCACCCAGTTTGTTCAAACCACAGTCTCAGGTCTCAACAATGCTCTTTATCTTTTTCAAATCCCGTTTTGAATTGTTCAGTTCTTAAATCATGTGTGGGGTGGGATTTGAGTTTTCCTAAGTGTTCTCCTTATTTATTTTTTATTTGTATTTATTTTTTGAGATGGCATCTCGCTCTGTCACCAGGCTGGAGTGCAGTGACATGATCTCGGCTCACTGCAACCTCCGCCTCCTGGGTTCAAGTGATTCTCCTGCCTCAGCCTCCCAAGCAGCTGGGACTACGGTGTGCATCACCACACCCAGCTAATTTTTGTATTTTTAGTAGAGACGGGGTTTCACCATGTTGGCCAGGATGGTCTCAAAACTCCTGACCTCAGGTGATCCTACCGCCTTGGCCTCCCAAAGCGCTGGGATTATAGGCATAAGCCACCGCACCCGGCCAGTGCTTTATTTATTTATTTATTTTTTATATACATATTTTTGAGATGGAGTCTCACCCTGTCACTAGGGCTGGAGTGCAGTGGTGCATTCTTGGCTCACTGCAACCTCCGCCTCCCAGGTTCAAGGGATTCTCCTGCCTCAGTCTCCCAAGTAGCTGGGATTACAGGCATGCACCGCCACACCTGGCTAATTTTTATATTTTTAGTAGAGTCAGGGTTTCACCATGTTAGCCAAGATGGTCTCGATCTCTTGACCTCGTGATCTGCCTGCCTCGGCCTCCCGACGTGCTGAGATTACAGGTGTGAGCCACCGCGCTTGGCCAGTGCACATGACTTCTCTAGTCATGTGCTCTGATTGTTCTTCCTGATCTTTTCCTGTCCAGTGTCTCAGATTCCTTAGAAAGGTTGTTAAATTTTTCTGTCAGATGATTGGAGTTGAGGCCTGGGCTGTTTATCCCGAGAACTGGATGTCTCACAGGTGGTAGATCTCTCCCAGGTGGTAGATCTCTCACAGGTGGTGGAGGGCAAAAAGCAGACAGGCTGTCAGCGGCCTGCTGTGGAGCATGGAGGAAACCTGTGAGCACTCAGGGCTCCCTGTATCCTTCCAGCCTCAGGCAGCTCCTTCCCACCACTTCAGCTCTTTTGAGGATCTTCATGCATATTTTGGTAGAAACCTGGGAGAAGCTATGTTAAGGATAGCCAGCCAGATATTATATGATTAATTTTTTAATGGTTGCTCTAGGCATCACAACGTACATACCTCTCCTTTCAAGAAGCCTTATAACCAGGAATGTCTCTTGCTTTCTCTTCTGTATGTGATTATTGTCATAAGTATGACATATGTCGAAAACCCCCACCAGATAATGTGATAGTCTTTACTTTCAACAGTGAAGAGTTAAAGAACACGAGTAAAGAAAATTAGACTTTTATAATTACCCAGATCATTATCATTTCTATGTTTTCATTCCTTAAGTTCTAAGTTAACCTCTGGTATCATTTCCTTTCATTTCAACCTAAAGAACCCTGTAGCTTTTGTTGTTGTTGTTGTTTATTTTTGAGCATGTCCACTGTCAACAAATTATCTTCATTTTCCTTCATCTGATAAAGTCTTCGTTTCTCCTTAATTCCTGAAGGATATTTTCAGCAGCTATTATAGGAGTCAGAATTGACACTTCAAAGTGAAAGATGAAGTCAGCACTTCAAAGATGTTCCACTCTTTTCTTCCCTGCGTATTTTTTATGAGAAATCTGTGATAATTTGAATTATGGTTTTCTTATATGTAATGTGGTTTTCTCTAACTGCTTTTTTTGTTTATCTTTGATTTTTAGCAGTTTGATTACTATGTGTCTGGTTGTGATTCTCACTAAGTTTATCTTGTTTGGAATTCACTGAACTTCTTGAATCTGTACATTTAGGTCTTTTATCATACTTGGGAAAATTTCTCCTATTATTTTGTCAATTTTTTTTTCTTTTTCAACTTTTTTTCCTCATCTTGTTGGACTCTAATGACATGAATATGAATTATTTTGATATCTTTGAGTCTGTTCACTAAAATGATTTTTTTCTCTCTGCTCTTCAGGTTGTATAATTTCCATTGATCTATTCTGCTATTGAGTACATTCAGTGATTTTTTTTTTAATTTCAGGTATTATATTTTTTAATTCTAAAGTATCCATTTGGTTTTTTCCCACAGTTTATATTTTCTTGTTGAGAACTTCTAGCTTTCATTTCAAGAATATTAACAGTTACCACAGGAAGGGGTCTTACAATAGCTGCTTTAAAAACCATTATCTGACACTTCCAACATCTAGACTATGTATAGATTGGCAACTGTTGTGGCTTTTCTTGAGAATTGGCCAGATTTTCCAGATTTTTCATATTGAATATCCCAAACATTTTGAGTATTATGTTGTGAAACTTTGAATCCTGTTAAAATCTTCTGCAGAATGTTGAGGGTTTTCTTGTTTGTTTGTCTGGCTAACAATCAACCGTAAGTTCTAACTTTCCTGTTGTAGGTGGCAGTTTCAATCTTAGCTTAAATATAAAATATTTTGCTATGGTGTTTGGGTCTGCCTCACTCAGAGGTTACTCTCACAAATGGGGAGTGATTTATATCATAGTTCAATTCCTGGAATTTTTGTTATCTTTCTTTGTATCTGGTCCACACATGCACAGCTCTAGACTGAACTTGGGACTTATGTAATTCACGTACTGAATTAGTCCCCATGTCTGGCTCTCTCCTTTCCAGGATTCCGCCCATGCCCTTTAGCCTACAAGAGTCCCTTTTCCTGGCTCTTCTGGCCAGAAAGACTGGGCATCTTTTAGAGTTCTGCTGCCCAAACAGCTTTTTAACTGAGGCCCACGCACCAGTCAAATATGGAATAGGGAAGAGAAAAAAAGTCGAGAAACTCATCCCCTTGTGGGTTGCTTCTGCAAATTGGACTGCCTTCCACCATCTGCCTGCTTTTGTTTACTTTTCAAAGTCCTTGGGGAGTTGCTGCTTGGTTTTTGTTCAGAGTTTTCCATTGTAATCAGTGGGAGAGAGAGATCGTAGTGGGCTTACTCCATTTTGCCTGGAAGTGGAGCCACCAGATACTCTACTAAACCAGAGGATTTGCCTAAACATTTGCAAAGCTGCTAACAAATGACGAAAATAGATTTGAATTTTGCTTTTTTATTTTTTCCCCCAGTCTGGCAAAAATACACTGGTAGATCATGAAGTAACCTGATGAAAAGCAGTAAGAACGGGAAAAGGGATCATGGAGTCACAGAAGGTCAGGGCTGAAAAAGACATTAGAGATCATTTCTCTTCATACCTGAAATAAGGACTGAACTCCCTGCTCTGATTTTCAAGGCTCTGCATGAATTAATTTAATCTTGTCAATCTCATCTTGAGACACTCCTCCTTTCCTCTAGGTGACAATCTTCAGACTGCAATAACAGTGGCCAGAAAATCTGGAATGGTTTCTGAAAGCCAGAAAGTCATTCTCATTGAGGCAAATGAAACCAACGGGTCCTCATCAGCATCTATATCTTGGACATTAGTAGAAGAGAAGAAACACATTACGTATGGGAATCAGGTACTCCTGAACACAGACATTCTGCCGCATTACCAACATGTCTTGCAGTGTTGGTGACTGAACAGCTTTGACCAAGAGTCAACATATGCTTCCAAATGTCTAGCATTCATGCTGTTGAATGAACTCAATTACATTGGTTTTTCCGTACTTTTCGTACTGAGCTTGAAGGTATAGTGCTTTCTTGTGTGCTAGAAATAATCCATCTTTTAAACTTAAAAAAATGGTTGGCCTTGTATGAGAAAGACTATAGTGAGTGAAGCTGAATCTATTTTCTCCCTTTCCCCTTGCTTGTCAATCACCCCACTGGGTTCAAAGGGGATCTAGTCTTTGGGAGAGATGCTGCTGTGTGTCTCAGAAAATCAGACTATGTTTTCAGAAAAAAGTTTCATTCATTTGTCTCCAGCCTTGTCGGTATTCTGTCTCCATTGTGTCCTTGTAGAACAATATTAGTTCCCTAAGGAAAAAAAATAGTAAGTTCTCATTTCAGGGAGAAATTTGTTAAGCTGCAGTGCTTTTGTATTTTACACTTGAAATGTGTGAAATGTGCTCTTCTCTGGGACTCACCAAGATCAAATCACGATGAAAACAGGACATGAGTAAGTGTTATGCTCCTAGTCACTAGTTGTCTGTGATGTGCAAAGATTGATCCAGCAAAAAGAAAATGCTTCTCTGAGGAATCAGAGTGACTTTTACAGATAGATCCTGGTCTGTCTTCATTATCTTCTCTCAGATATGCTTGTGGTTCTAACCACTCTGTCAAGTGAAAGAGTCTCAAATGACTATGTCTTGCTTTGTAGGATAATTACATTAACATCAGGGATGAAGTCTCTGATAATGGCAGAGAAGGAAGTTACCATTTTGCCCTAACTGGAAAATCCTTTCATGTTATAAGTCAACATTTTAGCAGCCTACTGCCAAAGGTAAGTTCTAAGAGGGTGACAGTCTCCCTGTGAAAATGCTGATGATGTCACTTACAGAGCATGGTCCTAAATTATTTCAAACCTTGAAACAGGAAAAATAGACTCAGTGAGTTCTCTGTATCTTAAGAGAGACAGATATTTTTGCAGAGGATACTAGTGTCTCATTTCCTACTAGGTTTGAAATAAATAAACTTGATTAGTCAATTTTCCACCATCTATACGATTGAAGTATCAGTGATTTCTTAAATTATAAAGATGATTTTGGGTGGCTGTCACTATATTGCCATGGTAAGGGGTCTCAAAGTATAGTGGAAACCCTGCAATTATACAGGAAGGCAGACCAAGAATAAGGGAATGCCATTCATTCTTTGATCGATGACCTCAGTACTCAAGAGGGTTGAACTTAAAGCTTTAGTGGGAGGAGGTAAGTTTTAGATACATAGTTATCCCTCAACCTCTTGCTGTTTTGCAGTTCAAGGTTCCATTAAGCTTGAGATTTTTCAGGACCACATTCCCCATGACAGCTGAGGTAAATTCCTGTAGGTCATCATTTTCATAAAATATTTTTTGTTAAGTAATTATCTTTACTGATTTTTGTTTTTCACTGATCATTTATCTGATGACCAAAACCCCAGTGTTTGTCTTAAAATCCAAAGGAAGGCTCATTGGAAACTTTTTTTTTCTTCATCATAAGTGTCATGATGCAGTCAACATTCTGAGTATTATTAATTATTTCATGTACAACCAGCTGACTTGATAAAAAAAAAAAATCTCCATTTTGGGTTCCTTACAGATACTGATCAATGGGACCATCTTTGCAAGAATGTCTCCTGGGCAGAAGTCCAGTCTGGTGGAAGAATTTCAGAAACTGGAGTAGGTTCTTTGCCAGTGCAGGTGGCATGAACTGCATGGAGGCATAACAGTCAGGGGGAGTGGAAGAGGTACAGGGAGTCACTCAGTTTGGCAAGGGCAGTGGTCCTTAGTCTGGCTGCATGAGATAATCACTTAGAAGCTTTGGAAAAATAGTAATACCAAGGGATCTCACCATTCAGAGATCCTGATTCAGTTGTTTATATGGGGCTTGACAAATCTGTATTTTTTTTTCGCATAAGTCAATTTTGCATTCAATGTTGAGAATCACTGGACTAGAACCTAAGGGGCCTGAAAGAGTATGGGGAGAAATAAGAATGGAAAGGTGGCTTGAGCTCAGCTCCTGGGGGGACAATGAGTATTTAGACATTATTTGCATATGCTGTCATCACAATGATGATATAGGGACATTCATATGACCAGAGATTCATGTAACACTAAAAAGACTAAAATATTTGTGTGCCAAAGCATTTTTCCATCCTAAATCAGAAAAATTCTTCTCTCCTAACACAAAGTGTCTCCATTCCTAGACAGAATGGGCAGTCCAAATGAAGTGCCTGTCATTCGGGACCCTTTGTCTCCTGTTAATAGAACCCCACAGAGTACCAGAGCCTTTCTCCACTTTGGTCACCATGTCACAACAACATGACTCCAACTCCTACTCGTTTCTACTCTGCCCTCCTATTCATTTGATTCCATTATCAGGCTAGCTTCTCAGCTCAGAAAATCCTGTCTTCTCAACGTGGCTGAAACCTAGAGAGTCAACGAGTTACTTCCATATGGCAGTGTGGAAGAAAAGTATAGCATGTTCTATGAATGCTGTCAGAATGCTCATAATTTAAAAAGCTGGCTATCCATAATCCTTGTCAGTGATTCAAGAGAGTATTCACCCAGCCTTAGAAAGCCATTCTGAAACAGGGATGTGTTTTCTTTCTTCAACTTCTAGGCCTGACATTACATACTTGAGTTGAGTGACTGTTGACAGGGTGGATTTCCTCTCATGCTAGTATTAACAGCACAAACAACTACAACTTGTTAGCATTTTAGACTTTATAAGTACTTTCCCATACAGCACCTCATTTAATACTCATAGCCCTTTATAGGCAAAATAATAATAATGATGGGAATAATAATAGTGAAAATGGTAAGATGACCAGGTCAAAATCTAGATCTGGTTTCAAATCCTGTGCCCTCTCTGCCATGCCATGCTTACATCATAGAATTGCGAGTACCTCTGTCTGACAGCTGAGAAAGCTCTCCCTACGCAGTGATGTGCAGCGTCTACATGAAACACTTACAGTAAAGGAATCATGTTCTGAATTTCTAAATCCATTGTATAAACTGCTGAATCACACTTTTTTCAGTCAAACTAGAGTTTTAGGAAATTTCCCTTAAATAATGAGTTTGAACCCTGAGTAATGATGGTTACTTTGTTTTTTTTAATTAGAGAAATTAGCAAGATAGCTTTGATCTCATCTACAATTAATGTGGTTCCCTCTTAGTTACTTTGTAGGTATGTGTGGTGACGGAGCCAATGACTGTGGGGTAAGTAGCTGCCAGTGTGTGTGGCCATAATCTCACATTCAATTATACTCAAGCCCTTTAGAGGTAGTACTCCTGGGGTATATATCATTTCCATTCCTCTTGATGGATAAACTTGCATTGGGAGGCTTTTGACCAAAGTCACACATTGATTCAATGGTTAGTTTAGGCTACGTGGGGTAGAATTTGGTTCTAGGGTTCTAATTTCTTTGGCTAGGTATCCTAATGCCATCTTTCTCATATGTTCCAGGCAGGGTTAAGTCTCTTGGTTAGAGTTTAGGCATACAAACCACCTTGTGGCCAGCTTAACTGGCCTTTTCTTATGAGGTTTGAGTAGAGACATATGTGAGTCTATGTGGGAAGTAAGCTGATTCTTTGCTTTCAGGCTCTGAAAATGGCTCATGTGGGCATCTCTTTATCAGAGCAGGAGGCATCTGTGGCCTCACCTTTCACTTCCAAAACTCCAAACATTGAGTGCGTACCTCACCTTATCAAGTAAGTAGGCACTTCCTCAAACATTGTTTTCTCTCTCTTGACTTCTGGTACAAATCACATTGTTCTGCCTGGGAAAGACCAGAGAAACTTTGTGTCCCTGGGTGGGGAGGGTGCTTTGTGGAAGAATGCAGCCAAGCATCCTACTTCCAAATGGATTTTCCAGAAGTTAAAAGTAACATTGGGAGAGCAGTGGCATTTCCAGTGAATTCACTGATTAGGTTATTTTTAGAAGATTGGAATCTGGAACTTGTTATGGCTTTGGAAGTGTCAGTCATCCTCATTTTTCAAATGTATCTATCTCCTTTCAATCTTTATTTGAAAAATAACGTTTTGAAAATCTTTATTGGCTTTTGCTGCTCTCACTAAAATTTGCTTTGATGCTCTCCCTGCCACCCTGCCAAAAATGTACTTCTGCTCCATTATATTTGAATGCTAGAGATAGTGAGCATGGTGGCTGCTCTTGATTATTGTAACTGACATGTGTTTCTAGTTTTAAAATGCTATAATGCCTACCATCTCACACTTCATCCTGGAGATGCAGGAATGGCTATTTTTTTTTTTAACAAATAAAAAATTGAAGTTCAGAAAATTTAACTGATGTGCCCAAGCTCATACAACCCTATGAGGTTAGACATTATTTTAGAATTAATTTTATTCAAGTGTATTTTATCTACAGATACACTATTTCCACCACATGAAAATAATAATTTGGCTAGGTCCTCCCTCCCAATTTTTTATTTATTCATACATTTGGCAAATATTTAGTGAGTAGGCATTTAGTGCCAGAAACTAAGGGAGATAAAGACGATACTTACTGATTTTGATAGGTGCTGTCCAGGAAATAAAACGGGTAAAGGGAATAAGATGGCTGTGTAGGTGGAAGCAGCTGCTTCAGATGGGGTGGTGCGGGAAAACCTCTCTTAGGAGAACCTCTCTTTATTGCTTAGAGAACCTCTCTAAGCAATAAGGAGAAACTACCTCTAGGCAGAGGAAATGTCATGGCAAAACTCTGATACAGAAAAAAACCTGGTTTGAGGATCAGGTTTTAACACCCCAGGACATCATAATGGGCATGAGTTTAAACTTAAAGAAGTATGATCTAGACTGGGTGTGGTGGCTGATGCCTATAATCCCAGCACTTTGGGAGGCTGAGGTGGGTGCATCACTTGAGGTCAGGAGTTCGAGACCAACCTGGCCAACATGGTGAAACCCAGTCTCTACTAAAAATACAAAAAATTTAGTTAGACCTGGGGGCGCATGTCTGTGGTCCCAGCTACTGAGGAGGCTGAGGCAGGAGAATCACTTGAACCTTGGAGGTGAAGGTTGCAGTGAGCTGAGATCATGCCACTACACTCCAGCTTGGGTGACTGAGCAAAAAACCCTGTTAGAAAAAAAAAAAAAGTATAATTTAAATTTAAAAAGTGTAACTTAAACTCTATTTTTCCCCAAATGAAATAGAAGTTAAAAGTGACATTTCATATGTCATCTATTTCATGCTTTAAATGTATACTATTTACACAATCAATCGACGATAACACAGATGAAAATGCTCATCCTTTCAGCCTACTTCAATTTGATATATGACTAATTTGAGTGTGTATATTGTTTTGGTCCAGTTTTAGAAAAAGTTGGGACTGCCAAAATGAAATTTGAATCAAATGTTTGCCAAGCTCCTGAAGCTCCTGTATGAAAATAACCCCTGAATCTGCAATTTTATTTAAATCCATTAGTTCACGGATGAAGAAACTGAGACAAGGGAAATGATCTTCTGCATCACATTAGTGAGTAGGTAGAAGATCTGGCACTAGCTCCACTGAGTTGAGGAGTTAAAACATTGCCTGCTGGAAGGACAAGAGCAACTGTAAATCTGGACTCCATCACCAGTTCAGGGACCCTGGACCTGGGCCTGGAATTGGCCTTCTTGAAAATTGGGTTGTTTAGTTTACTGGCAGCCTGCATCCACGAGCTCAGGGATGTCCATTTTCAAACAGTTGTAGAATGACTTTGTATTTTTTTTCTCCTGAGCTTTGCTGAACAGCACAGAGTGACTGACCTTATGTCTTTTCATTACTTTCACGTTTTATCATCTCTTTTCTTACACAGGGAAGGACGTGCAGCTCTCGTTACCTCCTTTTGCATGTTTAAGTACATGGCCCTGTACAGCATGATTCAGTATGTTGGTGTTCTGCTGCTCTACTGGGTATGACTTGGGACTTAGCCTCTTGGTTAGTGTGAACTAAAACAAGTAGCAATGCACTCTCAATTTACAATGCCTCTCAAAGAAAGAGTACAAATAGGATATCTGAGCAACAATAGCCCCTCCAAAAATATCCTTAAGAATTTTTTTAAGTAAATCAGAAATAGATTTGCACAGGAAAGGTTGCTGATGTCATTTCTCTGATACAGAAACCTTTTATCTAGAAATAGCTGAGGATGACAACTGAATATATTACTTTTTCTCTTGCTGCTACTTTTACCTGATTGGACAAGGTCTTTATCTTCTTCATTCCAATGTGGCTCTACCCTAGTCTACCACTCAATAAAGAAATGGTTCTCTGCATCGGGATGCTGCTAAATGCTTCATTTAGCATGAAAGAAAAGACCTGATTATTAATTTTTGCCCATTTCAGTGGTGTCAATAATCCTACCAAAACCAGTTTCAAGCTATGCGTCCATTGTCACTGAACATGAAGTGGGGAAAGATGTACAGTAGCATATGGTTCTATAGTACTTGCCCCATATAGATACAAGAGTTGTAAATGACCTCAAGGGCACAGATAACAGTAAAATGTAGAAAAATATTTAGAAAGTGCTGAGCTTTGAGTATTTATTAACTTTGGTTTTAGTATAATTTATTTAATGGTACACTTGTATAATTTAAGTTTTTACATCGGCCTTGTTTAACAGCCGGCTCACAACATCTCTGAAAATTTAGCAATTGACTTTTAAGTGTTAGTATAAGCCAGCGTGCCACTGATTCCCTGAATATAGGGATGTGAAAACTGGCATATCATACCACAAAAAATACATAGCTCTTATGATCACTTTTGTTATTTAACAAGATATAAGAGGAGAAAAAAACATGCCCATCATCTGTGAACTCAACATGTGAGATTATCCTATTAACCAAAACCAACACAAGAAATTTCATCTGGATATCTGTGTGGCAGATATCCAGATTCATCTTTATATACTGCCTTCTTTTTCCTGGGTTAAAGGTTTTAGTCCTATTGCTTTCAGATAAACTATATCTTTTCCTACTCACTGATAAATGGGCTAGAGAAGGATAGGCTGTTTATAGAAATTGGGCTCTATTTTAGAATTCCCAAATTATTCTCAAAGGTAGACTTAAACATTGAACATTATCTCCTTTCCACTAAGGGGTGAGGAGAAAGAAAGTGAGTTTCTTAAAATCAGTAAGACCTGAACACTTTTCCTCAAGAGTATTAAGATGCTTTGCTAGGATTTTCTAACATTTTGTCTAAAAACATTCGAGAATGCAAATAGTGGGTTTACTTATTCTTATTTTCCATCAGTAAAATTTATGTAAGGTTACCACACATTTGTCACTTGGGGATGTATTCTTTTATTGTGTGAGATGAAATCCTGATTTTTCTGTTAACAAGTAGAAAAGAGAGCAGAGATGAATCTGGCAGGGGAAGACGTCTTCCTCAACAAAATAATACGGATGCACAAACAATCCCACCCTGAACGTACATGATGATAGGCCCCCTGGATAGAGAGGGTTTCACAGGTTTGGCTTTGATTACTTCCACCAACACCATCACTCACCAACTCAACCAGGCCCTGACCACAGCATCCCCTCAGTAATTTACTTGAAAAACCCTATGTCGCAGTGAGAAAATAAATGTAATCATTATCTAATTTCATCCCGAAGGTCACAACTTTTTTGATCTGCTTTCTTTTCATTTTCAGGAGACAAACAGCCTTTCAAATTACCAGTTTCTGTTCCAGGATCTGGCCATCACAACTCTTATTGGTGTAACAAGTAAGACATTTTAAAACTTTCTTACCAGAGGTGCTACCCTCAGCTGGCCTCCCTCTGCCTTGGAAAACTTTGTCTACCGTGAGGAACAGCAGCTGCAACAGCAGCAATGATGTGTAACTTATTCCTAAATATATACACAGAGAGGAAATAGAATCCTCATTTTTGAGTATTGCAAGAAAGTATTAGCAAAAGAAAAGCTTGCTCATTATTTTGCTGTTTTCTGCAAAATTTGGAACTTCTATAAATGGTCACTAAACACTTAAAATGAAAAAAGCAGCTTGAAAATCAGGAACACTAACTTCAGAATGCTTTTAGATATAGTTATAGTTAAAATGTGCCCAATTTATAGAAGCCAAATGGCTTTTATATTTCTCATATCTAAATCTTAGCCTCTCAGGATTTAGAATGAAGCTTAAAGGTAATCTTGCCATTATATCTCTCTTACTCTCCACCTTCTAATGAATATACAAATTGTCTCCCTAATTTCCTGCAATGGAAAATTTTTTTATTTATGACTTTATTCTTTTTTAGGGCTGACTTAGATTCACAACAAAAATGAGAGGAAGGTACAGAGATTTCCCATGTACTTCCTTCCCCGACACATGCATAGCCTCTGCTACTGTCAACCTTCCCCACAAAGTGGTATATTTGTTGTAACTGATGAACTTCCATTGATGAATGATTGAAGTTTTTGACATGTCTTTGTTGTTTTGCTTTGGTCTTATTAACTCAGCTAAAGGAAAATTCCAACCAACATTCATGTTGGAACTAATTCAGTAATCAATTGCAATCATAGGTTGATTACGGACACAAGAGTTTGGCAAAACTCAATGAAAGCAAGTCGTGAGAAACAATTAATAATAACATCATTATTATCCAAAGTCCATAGCTTACATTACAGTTCATTCCTAGTCTTGCACATTTTATGGGTTTGAACATATGTACAATGACATATATCCATCATTATATTATCACACAGAGTATTTTCACTGCCCTAAAAATCCTCTTTGCTCTGCCTAGTCATCTTCCCATCTTCCCCAAAGCTCTTGGCAACCACTGTGATCTTTTACTGTCTCAGTAGTTTTGGCTTTTCTAGAATGTTATGTAGTTGGAATCATATATAGGCTTTTCAGACGGGCTTTTCTTCACTTAGTAACATGCATTTAAGGTTCCACTATGTCTTCTCCTAGTTTGATAGTTCATTCGTGTTTAGTGCTAAACAATACTCCATTGTCTGGATGTACCACAGTTTATTTATTTATTTGCCTACTGAAGGATATCTTAGTTGCTTCCTAGTTTGGGCAACTGTAAATAAAGCTGCTATAAACATCCATGTGCAGATTTTTTAGTGTAAATAAGTTTTCTTTTCCACTGGGTAAAGGATTATGTAGTAAGAATAAGTTTTGTTTTGTAAGAAACTGCTAAACTGTCTTTCCAAACAGCTATACTAGTTTGCATTTCCACTACCAATGATTTCGAGCCCTTGTTGCTTCACATACTCACCAGCATTTAGTTTTGTTAGTGCTCTGGATTTTGACCATTCTAATAGGTTTGTAGTAGTTCCACTGATGCTTTTACTCCTATTTCCTCCAACCTTCTCAAGGATTTTATTCCTTTAATAATGTATTTCTCCGTTATTATCAACCTTTCTCTTGTTTACTAGATCATTCCCAATGATGGCATATAATACATTCTCTTATCTTCTTTCTTTTAAAAATTATTCTTTGATCTCAGCCCACTGCAACATCTGGCTCCCAGGTTCCAGTGATTCTCATGTCTCAGCCTCCCGAGTACATGGAATTATAGGTGCACACCACCATGCCTGGCTAATTTTTGTATTTTTAGTAGAGACGGGGTTTCGCCATGTTGGACAGGCTGGTCTCGAACTCCCAACCTTGAATCTACCACTAGCGACTGCCTCCTGTATTTTTAAACTTCCCGAACAGTTGTGTATACCCACTTTCTCCATTCTCATCCCTAATTCTATTACCATTCCATTTCTATTAGCCAGATTCTAACATCCAGGGGCATGAATTTGAATTTTGGCCTTATGCAGTTGTTCAGTGGGAGGCAGTGGTACACTTGCAAATGTTTAACAAGTTGCTCTCCAAAAAAGTTTGAATATACATATAATATATATTTACTTATTTCCATATATATAATGGAAATATATATATAAATGGGAAACATATATATGTGTGTATATATAAATATATACAATATATAAAAATATATATTATATATATAAATATATATATGCACACACACCCCTATATATTTGGAAACATATTTATATATAGAAAACATACATACACACACACACACGGAAACAAGTAACTTTACTGAAAAGAAATGTATAGTGAGCAATTTGCAAATAATAATAAAATATACAATACTTTTTTTTTTTTTTTGAGACAGAGTCTCACTCCATCACCAAGGCTGGAGTGCAGTGGCATGATCTTGGCCCACTGCAATATCTGGTTCCCAGGTTCAAGTGATTCTCATGCCTCAGCCTCCCAAGTACATGGAATTACAGGTGCATGCCACCATGCCTGGCTACTTTTTGTATTTTTAGTGGAGACGGGGTTTCACCTTTTTGGGCAGGCTGGTCTCTAACTCCCAACCTCAAGTGATCCACTTGCCAAAGTGCTGAGATTACAGGTGTGAGCCACTGCGCTCAGCCAAGTATACAATACTCTTTATTGCAAATTTCATTTAGCCAATTGATTGTCACAAAATGCTTTCATTGAGTTTTGCCAAACACTTGTGTCAATAATCAATCTGTAGTTACAATTGATGACTGAATTAGTTCCAACATGAATGTTGGTTGAGATTTTCCTTTAGCTGGACTAGTAAGACAAAAACAAAAGAACAAAGACTTATGTCAAAACTTCAACCATTCATCAGTGATGTGGGAAACTTACCTGTTGAATCATATTAGTTCTTGAATGCTGGAAGAATATATCCTCAGTTTAAAAAATATTCACAATGTAATGGCTACAGATGTGACACTTTTTTTTGTATTATGCTTTAAGTTCTAGGGTACATGTGCACAGCGTGCAGGTGTATTACATATGTATACATGTGCCATGTTGGTGTGCTATACATTAGGTATGTCTCCTAATGCTATCCCTCCCCCTCCCTCCACCCCACGACAGGCCTGAAGCATGATTTATAATCCTTTGGGTATATACCCCTCCCTCCACCCCACAACAGGCACAAAGCATGATTTATAATCCTTTGGGTATATACCCATTAATGGGATGACTGGGTCAAATGGTATTTCTAGTTCTAGGTCCTTGAGGAATCGTCACACTGTCTTCCACAATGGTTGAACTAGTTTACAGTCCCACCAACAGTGTAAAAGTGTTCCTATTTCTCCACATCCTCTCCGACACCTGTTGTTTCCTGACTTTTTAATGATCGCCATTCTAATTGGTGTGAGATGGTATCTCATTGTCGTTTTGATTTGCATTTCTCTGATGGCCAGTGATGATGAGCAGTTTTCCATGTGTCTGTTGGCTGCATAAATGTCTGCTTTTGAGAAGTGTCTGTTCATATCCTTTGCCCACTTTTTGATGGGGTTGTTTTTTTTTCCTTGTAAATTTGTTTGAGTTATTTATAGATTCTGGATATTAGCCCTTTGTCAGATGAGTAGATTGCAAATATTTTCTCCCATTCTGTAGGTTGCCTGTTCACTCTGATGGTAGTTTATTTTGCTGTGCAGAAGCTCTTTAGTTTAATTAGATCTCATTTGTCAATTTTGGCTTTTGTTGTGATTGCTTTTGGTGTTTTAGACATGAAGTCCTTGCCCATGCCTATGTCCTGAATGGTATTGCCTAGGTTTTCTTCTAGAGTTTTTATGGTTTTAGGTCTAACATTTAAGTCTTTAATCCATTTTGAATTAATTTTTGTATAAGGTGTAAAGAAGGGATCCAGTTTCAGCTTTCTACATATGGCTAGCCAGTTTTCCCAGCACCACTTATTAAATAGGGAATCCTTTCCCCATTTGTTGTTTTTGTCAGGTTTGTCAAAGATTAGATGGTTGTATATATGTGGTATTATTTCTGAGGGCTGTTCTGTTCCATTGGTCTATATCTCTGTTTTGGTACCAGTACCATGCTGTTTTGGTTACTGTAGCCTTGTAGTATAGTTTGAAGTCAGGTAGCGTGATGCCTCCAGCTTTGTTCTTTTGGCTTAGGATTGTCTTGGTAATGCGGGCTCTTTTTTGGTTCCACATGAACTTTAAAGTAATTTTTTCCAATTCTGTGAAGAAAGTCATTGGTAGGTTGATGGGGATGGTATTGAATCTATAAATTACTTTGGGCAGTATGGCCATTTTCACAATATTGATTTTTCCTATCCATGAGCATGAAATGTTTTTCCATTTGTTTGTGTCCTCTTTTATTTTGTTGAGCAGTGGTTTGTAGTTCTCCTTGAAGAGGTCCTTTACATCCCTTGTAAGTTGGATTCCTAGGTATTTTATTCTCTTTGTAGCAATTGTGAATGGGAAGTTCAGTCATGATTTGGCTCTCTGTTTGTCTGTTATTCGTGTAAAAGAATGCTTGTGATTTTTGCACATTGATTTTGTATCCTGAGACTTTGCTGAAGTTGCTTATCAGCTCAAGGAGATTTTGGGCTGAGACGATGTGGTTTTCTAAATATACAATCATGTCATCTGCAAACAGAAACAATTTGACTTCCTCTTTCCCTATCGTATACCCTTTATGTCTTTCTCCTGCCTAATTGCCCTGGCCAGAACTTCCAACACTATGTTGAATAGGAGTGGAAAGAGAGGGCATCCCTGTCTTTTGCCAGGTTTCAAAGGCAATGCTTCCAGTTTTTGCCCATTCAGTATGATATTGGCTGTGGGTTTGTCATAAATAGTTTTTATTATTTTGAGATACGTTCCATCAATATCTAGTTTATTGAGAGTTTTTAGCATGAAGGGCTGTTGAATTTTGTCAAAGGCCCTTTCTGCATCTATTGAGATCATCATGTGGTTTTTGTCGTTGGTTCTGTTTATGTGATGGATTACGTTTATTGATTTGCATATCTTGAACCAGCCTTGCATCCGAGGGATGAAGCCCACTTGATCATGGTGGATAAGCTTCTTGATGTGCTGCTGGATTCGGTTTGCCAGTATTATATTGAGGATTTTTGCATTGATGTTCATCAGGGATATTAGTCTAAAATTCTCTTTTTTTGTTGTGTCTCTGCCAGGCTTTGGTATCAGGATGATGCTGGCCTCATAAAATGAGTTAGGGAGGATTCCCTCTTTTTCTATTGATTGGAATAGTTTCAGAAGGAATGGTACCAGCTCCTCCTTGTACCTCTGGTAGAATTTGGCTGTGAATCCATCTGGTCCTGGCCTTTTTTTGGTTGGTAGGCTATTAATTATTGCCTCAATTTCAGAACCTGTTATGTCTGTTCAGGGATTCAACTTCTTCCTGGTTTAGTCTTGGGAGGATGTATATGTCCAGGAATTTGTCCATTTCTTCTAGATTTTCTAGTTTGTTTGCGTAGAGGTGTTTATAGTATTCTCTGATGACAGTTTGTATTTCTGTGGGGTCGGTGGTGATATCCCCTTTATCATTTTTTATTGCGTCTATTTGATCCTTCTCTCTTTTCTTCTTTATTAGTCTTACTAGCGGTCTATCAATTTTGTTGATCTTTTCCAAAAACAAGCTCCTGCATTCATTGATTCTTTGAAGGGTTTTTTATGTCTCTATCTCCTTCAGTTCTGCTCTGATCTTAGTTATTTCTTGCCTTCTGCTAGCTTTTGAATGTGCTTGCTCTTGCTTCTCTAGTTCTTTTAATTGTGATGTTAGGGTGTCAATTTTAGATCTTTCCTGCTTTCTCTTGTGGGCATTTAGTGCTATAAATTTCCCTCACACACTGCTTTAAATATGTCCCAGAGATTCTGGTATGTTGTGTCTTAGTTCTCATTGGTTTCAAAGAACATCTTTATTTCTGCCTTCATTTCTTTATGTACCCAGTAGTCATTCAGGAGCAGGTTGTTCAGTTTCCATGCAGTTGAGCGGTTTTGAGTGAGTTTCTTAATCCTGAGTTCTAATTTGATTTCACTGTGGTCTGAAAGACAGTTTGTTATAATTTCTGTTCTTTTACATTTGCTGAGGAGTGCTTTACTTCCAACTATGTGGTCAGTTTTGGAATAAGTGTGATGTGGTGCTGAGAAGAATGTATATTCTGTTGGTTTAGGGTGGTGAGTTCTGTAGATGTCTATTAGGTCCACTTGATGCAGAGCTGAGTTCAATTCCTGGATATCCTTTTTAACTTTCTGAGATTTTGACACATTTTTAAGTTTAGTCTTCATTATTAACCTCAAGGATATTGATAATACTAGAAGGTAGCAAAATAATGAGAGAGTTATCGGTTTTGAGTATTCACTATCTTTGTGTTTAATACCATATATTATTAATTGCACATTTATAAAAGTTATTTTTAATAATGGGTGTTTTGAATAACTGCCTTGAAATTTAGCAGCAATTTGCCCTCATGAGCCAATATGAACCAGCTACAGCCACCATTGTTTGACTGTGTACATTAATGACGCATTACAAAGACGCAAGTCTTTAATTGCCTCTTCTACTTGCCTCATGGTCTTTATATCTTCTCATCAGAATCTTTATATCTTGTCATCATAATCTTAACAGCTATCATGCCAATTTATTATTAAAAACTTGTTTAAATACTGAAAAGAACTTGGTAAGTGGAGCAACCCCTCTCTATACTTCAACTGCACCTCCCTGACACTGCTCTATATGGTCCACCAATGACTTGCTTGCTATCAGCAACAGGGGCCCCTTCTCTGTTTGTCATTTCTCAGCAACTCTCTCTTTCCTTTAGAGGTTTCTTTTGACTTTCATTCTACCCACATTCCTGGATTACCTACCACCTTAATGAATACAGCTTCCCCATCTCTTTTGCTGATCCCTGCTCCTTTACTTGTTCTCCGACTTTTATAATCTTTCAAGTCTTGTTCTTGGATCCTCTGTCTTTTCAGCCTATACCATCTCCATAAGTAATCTCAAGCAGCCCCATGACTTTAATATTATCTACCTGCTGATGAATCCCAAATTTATATCTCCAGCCTTGATGTCCATCCAAAGTTCTGGAAATGTAGCTACTCTGCATCTAACTATGGACATTTAATAGGACTTAAACTTCACATTCTCAAACAGAACTCTTAATTCCCCCAGATCTGATATTCAGTATAATCATTATGTACTCACTGAGTCCCTAGTTTGTGCTACTTACTGACCTAGGAACTTGGAACAATACATCAGTGAAACAAAACAAGATTTCTTTCCTCATGGAGCTTACATTCTACTGGAATCACACTGTCTACCTAGTTGCTCTGAGAACTAGAGTCATCCTTTATTTTTCTCTTTTCTTCACCCATCACATCCCATACATTCGAAATTTCTATTAGCACTGCCTCCAAAATGTACTCTGATTCCCCACCTGCATTTTCAATGTAGCCCCCATCACTAGTCACTAAGCAATGCCAGTTCTTTTGTGCATTACTGTAACAACTTTATAGCTCATCTTGCTTCCACTGTTGCAGCCCTATCCTCACTCCCATTTACACAATAGTAAGAGTGTTGTTTTTAAATACAAATTTTATTATTTATTCTCTTGCTTAAAATGCTCCAATGGGTTCCCATTTTGACTCAATTCAAGTCCTTACATGATTGGGCTCCTGACTACTTCATCAACTTCACCTCTAACCACGTTGCCACTCATTGATGTGCCTGCTGCACTGGTCTTACTGTCTCTGATACATTGCCAAGCTGTGGTCAACTCAGTACCTTTGCATGGGCTGTTTCTTTTGCTTAAAATACTCTCCCCTTGGATCTTTTTTTTTTTTTTTGAGACGGAGTCTCGCTCTGTCACCCAGGCTGGAGTGCAGTGGCTGGATCTCAGCTCACTGCAAGCTCCGCCTCCCGGGTTCACGCCATTCTCCTACCTCAGCCTCCCGAGTAGCTGGGACCACAGGCGCCCGCCACCTCGCCTGGCTAGTTTTTTTTTGGATTTTTTAGTAGAGATGGGGTTTCACCATGTTAGCCAGGATGGTCTTGATCTCCTGACCTTGTGATCCGCCCGTCTCGGCCTCCCAAAGTGCTGGGATTATAGGCTTGAGCCACCGCGCCCGGCCCCTGTTGGATCTTTATATGTCTTTGATTTTTTTTCATTATTCATATTTGAGCTCAAATGTCACTTCTTCAGAAAGATCACTTTAATAGTGAACAAACCAGTTCTCTATCACACAACTCTGCTTTATGTTTTCACAATACTTTCCACAATCTGAAGTTACGATATTTATCTTTGTTTTCATTAGCTTTTTGCCTGCTTCTCCCCATCCAGAATGTGTGTTTCATGAGATCAATATTTAGTCTGTATTGATCCATGCTATAATCCCAATACTTCTGGCATATTAAAGGAGCTTGTTAAATATTTGTTAAGTCTATTGAAAGAACAACCTCATATAGCCTTTGTTAACTTTCTTAGCAGACTTCCCCTTCACAGGAAGTCAAATTTATCTCTAAATGTGTAACTTTCATCCATCCCAGTTTTGCCATTTGAGGTGTCACAGAAGAGTTTGATTTTTTCTCCACAACAGTCCTTCTGTTTGAAATTTCTTTCAAACAGAAAATTCTATTTGAAAGAATTTGGGAACAGCTCTTATTTCTTCTGTGATTGTTCTCTCCATAACAAGTGCCTTCAGGATTTTCTCTATTTTTTTGTTAAACAACTTGATTCTTTTCTGTTTAACATATATTAAGTGTATGTTATTAACATATATTCACTGTGAAAGATGGAAAACATTGCAAGATATAACAGAGAAAAACCTGTTTTTATCTTAATATCCAGAGCTAACCAATTAAAGCATTTTGATGTATTTCTGTCCAGTCTTTTTTCTATATAAATTAATAAATTAGAATTATGTCTTCTATATAGTGCATCTTATTTTTCATTTACCCATAGAACCATTTCTTAAATATCAATAAATATCTTAATTTTTTTCTTGTGGTAAAATTATATAACATAAAAGTTGTCATTTTTATTTTTTATGTGTATAATTTAGGGACATGAATTACATTCACAATGTTTGCAATCATAACCACTATATATTTTCAAAAGTTTTTAATCACCTCAAACAGATACTCTATCCATTAAGCAATAACTCCCCATCTTTTCTCCCTCTGACCCATGGTTAACTCTAATCTTTTTTTGTCTCTATGAATTTGCCTATTCAATATATTTCATATAAATGAAGTCAGGCAGTTTGTACCATTGTATCTGGTTTCTTTAATTTAGCATAATCCATTTTGTAACATGCATCAGAACTTAATTCATTTTTATAGCTGAATAATATTCCATTATATGTACATACCACATTTTATCTATTCATTTATTTGTTGATGCACTTGGGTGCTCCACTTGTTGGCTATTGTGAATGATGCTGCAATGAACATTTGCATACAATATCTTTTGAGTCCCTGTTTTCAATTCTTTTGGGTATAAAGTGGAATCTGGGTCATATGTTAATCATATATTTAACTTTTAAAGGAACCACCAAACTGTTTTCCTAATGACTGCATCATTTTACATTCTCACTAGCAACATATAAGGGGTCTAATTGCTTCACAGCCTCATCAGCTCTTGTTATTTAATGGTCAAAGATTATTTTAACCATCCTAATAGGTTTGGAGTGATATCTTATTATGATTTTGACTTGCATTTCTCTAATGACTAATAATACTGAACATATAGGCATGTGCTCATCAGTCATTTACATGTCTTCTTTGGAGAAATGTTTATTCACGTCCTTTGACCGTTTCCTAATTGAATTTTTGTCTTCTGGGTTTTGAGTTCTAGCAGTTCTTCATATATTGTGGATATTAAACCCTCAGGAGACATAAAATCACAAATATTTTCTCCTGTATGTTGTCTTTTCACGTTTTAAATAATGTCCAAGTTTTTCATTTTAATGAAGTCCTGTTTATTTATTTGTTTGTCTGTTCATGCATTTGGTGTTATATCTAAGAATCCATTGCCAAATCCAAGGTTATAAATATGTATCCCTAAGTTTCTTCTAAGTATATTACATTGTTAACTCTTACATTTAGGTCATTTATCCATTTTTTGTGTTAATTTTTACATGTGGTATGAAGTAGGGGTCCAACTTCCTTACTTTGTATGTGGAAATCTGGTTGTCCCAGCTTGTTGAAGAGACTATTCTTTCCTTCAGTAAATGATGTCAATATGCATTTTGAAATCAGTTGGCCATACATGGGCTTATTGCTGGACCCTCAATTCTATTCCCTTGGTCTACATGTGTTTCCTCATGTTAGCGCCAAACTGGTTTGGTTACTGTTTTGTTAGTGAGTTTGAATTTGGGAAGTGTGAGTCCTTCAATGCTATTCTTCTTTTCAAGATTTTTATAAACAATTTAGGGACCCTTATAGTTTCATATAAATGTGAGGACTGGCTTATCCATTTCTCTAAAAATAACTATTTAAATTTTGATAGAGATTGCATCAAATATGTAGATCACTTTGGATAGTACAGACATCTTAATAATATTAAGTCTTCTAATCCATTAACATGAGATTTTAATGGGTTTTGCCATTTGTTTACATCATCTTTGATTTCTTTCAGCAAAGTTTTATAGTTTTCAGTGTAAAAGTCTTTCTTGGTTAAATTTATCTCTAGGTGTTTCATTTTTTGGAAATAGAATTGTTTTCTGAAGTTTATCTTTGAATTGTTCACTGCTGGTGTATAGAAACGCAATGATTGTTTTTGCGTTGATCTTGTGCCCTGAAACATTGCTGTATTCAGTGATCGATTTTATCAGCTTTCTTGTGAGTTTCTTAAGATTTTCAGTGTGTCGGCTCTTGTCATCAGTGCATAGAGATGGTTTTACTCCTTTCTTCCAATTGGATGACTTTATTTCCTTTTTCTTTTTAAAAGTTACAACTTTTTTTTTTTTTTTTTTTTTTTTTTTTTTTTAGTAGAAGGGAGAGCTTTATTGGTGATATTGGTTTGCAAACCAGAAACAGTCTCTGATGTGGGCCGAAGCTGCTCTCTCCTTGAAGAGGAAAGTACTACAGGTTGAGTTTTATGCCTCAAGAGGCCTGTGTTACACATTAGAGTCGTACATATTCAGCAAGTTTGGGGGAAAGCTATACATATTTATGAGGGTAGCAAGTGCATGCACAATGGAAAAATGTATATGTTACATAAGATCCATGTTCACTTTGGGGCGGGGTCTTAGCATTCAAATGAAGTGGAATTTGGCTCTTTACTTTAAAGGTGAACTATAGGACGTAAAGACAGTTTGTGCATAACGTCTATAAGGACTGCTGTTAAAAAGTTACAACTTATTTTTAATTGACACATATTTGTACATATTTATGAGGTACAGTGTGATATTTCAATACATGTGTATGTTGTGTAGTAATAAAATCATGATGATTAGCATATTTATCACTTTACACATTTATCATTTTTTGTAGTGAGAACATTCAGAATTCTCTTTTTAACAATTTTCAAATATAAAGTATGCTATTGTTAATGATAATCATCCTACCGTGCAATAGAACAGTAGAACTTATTCCTTCTATTGAACTATAACTGTACCTACTGACAACCTTCTCACCATCCCCTTCTCTCCATCTCTATTCTTTCCAGCCTTAAGAAACCACTATTCTGGTCGGGCGCTGTGGCTCAAGCCTGTAATCCCAGCACTTTGGGAGGCCGAGACGGGCGGATCACAAGGTCAGGAGATCGAGACCATCCTGGCGAACACAGTGAAACCCCGTCTCTACTAAAAATACAAAAAATCTAGCCCGGCGAGGTGGCGGGCGCCTGTAGTCCCAGCTACTTGGGAGGCTGAGGCGGGAGAATGGCGGGAACCCAGGAGGCGGAGCTTGCAGTGAGCTGAGATCCGGCCACTGCACTCCAGCCTGGGCGACAGAGCGAGACTGCGTCTCAAAAAAAAAAAAAAAAAAAAGAAAGAAACCACTATTCTACTCTCTGCTTCTGATTCTACAAATAAGTGAGGTCATGTGGAATTTGTCCTTCTGTGTCTGGCTTCTTTCACTTAGCACAGTGTCCTCAAGTTTCATTCATGTTGTTGAAATCGACAACATTTCCTTCTTTTTTAAGGCTGAATAGTATTCCATTGTCTGTATCACATTTTCTTTATTCATTCACCTGTTGATATACCCTTAGGGCAATCCCATGTTTTGGCTATTATGAATAGGGCTGCAATAAACACAGGAGTGCAGATATTTCTTTGACATACTGATGTTATTTTCTTTGGATATATACCCAGTAGTGGGATTACTAGATCATATGGTAGTTCTATTTTTAATTTTTAAGGGAACCTCCATGCTATTTTCTTTAATGGCTATACTAATTTACATTTGACCAACAGTCAAATGTAAACCAAAAAAGAGAACCAGAGGGTTCTCTTTTCTTTACATTCCCACTAATATTTATTATTTTTTGTCTTTTTGGTAATAGCTGTTCTAACTGGAATGAGATTATATCTCACTGTGGTTTTGATTTGCATTTCCCTAATATTAATGATGTTGAACATTTTTCATATATCTGTTGGCATATGGCATACCTATTTCTATTTTTTTTTTTTTTTTTGGAGAAATGTCTAATCAGGTCTTTTGTCCATTTCTTAATTGAATTATTTTATTATTATTTTTGCTATTGAGTTTTTTTGAGTTCCTGATACAATCTGGATATTAACCCCTTGTCGGGGGTTATTATATTATATTGTATAGTTTAGAAGTATTTTATTCCATTATGTAGGTTGTCTCTTCAATCTGTTAACTGTTTCCTTTGTTGTGCAGAATCTTTTTAGTTTTATGTAATTCCCATTTGTCTATTTTTGCTTTTGTTGCCTATGCTTTTAGGGTTTTAGGGAAAAAATTCTTGCCCAAATCAAAACCATGAAGCATTTGTTGTATGTTTTCTTTTGGTAGTTTTATAGTTTCAAGTTTTACATTTAAGTTTTTAATCCACTTTGAGTTAATTTTCATATTTGGTGAGAGATTGGGGTCTAGTTCATTCTTCTGCATGTCGATAACCAATTTTCTCAGCACCATTCATTGAGGAGACAATGCTTTCCCTAATATGTGTTCTTTGCACCTTTGTCCAAAATCAATTGACTGTAGATTTTTTATTTATTTCCAGAATCTGTATTCTGTCCCATTGGTTTATGTGTCTGTTTTATACCAATACCAAGATGTTTTAGTTACCATAGTTTTATAGTATATTTTAAAATCAAGGATATATGAGGCCTCTGGCATTATTCTTTTTGCTAAAGAGTGCTTTGGTTATTCAAGGTCTTTTGTGGTCCCTATACATTTTGGGATTTTTTTCCAATTTCTATGAAAAATTTCTTTGCTGTTTTGATAGAGATTGGATTGAATCTGTAGATTGCTTAGGTAGTAAGGATATTTCAACAATATTAATTCTTCCAATCGATTAACATGGGATGTCTTTCATGTATTTGTGTTAGCTTCCTTTTTTTTTTTTTTTTTTTTTTTTTTTACCAGTGTTTTATAGTTTCCAGTATAGAGATTTTTCACCTCCTTGGTTAAATTTATTTCTAGACATCTTACTTTTTGTGGTGTAGCTATTGAAAGTGGCATTGTCTTCTTTATTTCTTTTTCAGATAATTCACTATTAGCCTATATAAAAGCTACTGATTTTTCTATGTTGATTTTGAGTTCTAAAAATTTACTGAATTTATTTATTCATTCTGTTAGTTCTCTGGTGGAGTCTTTAGGGTTTTCTATGTATAAGAGTATGCCACCACCAAACAGGGACAATTTGACTTTCTCCTTCACAATTTGGATGTCTCGTTTTTTTTCTCTTGTCTAGGACCTGGTTGCTCTGACCAGGACTTCCAGTACTATGTTGAATAGAAGTGGCAAAAGTAGGCATCCTTTTCTTGTTCCAGATTTTAGAGGAAAAACTTTTAACTTTTCCCCATTTAGTATGATGTTAGTTGTGGATTTGTCATACATGGCCTTTATTGCATTGAGGTGCATTTCTTCTATGCTTAATTTGTTCAGAGTTTTTAGCAGAAGGGAATTTTGAATATTGTTAAATGCTTTTTCTGAATCTATTGAAATGATTATATGGTTTTTGTGCTTCATCCTATTGATGTGATGTATCATGTTTACTGATTTGAATATGTTGAGCCATCCTTGCGTCTTGGGGTGAATCCCACTTGATCATGGTGAATTACCTTTTTAATGTGTTGTTAAATTCAGTTTGCTAGTATTTTGCTGAGGATTTTATTTTTTTACATCTAAGTTTATTAGAAATATTGGCCCTTTTTATTGTGTCCTTGTAGTGGGGGACTCATAGAATGAGTTTGGGAGTATATGCTCCTTTACAATGTTTAAGGATAGTTTGAATAGAATCAATATTAGTTCTTCTTTAAATGTTTGGTAGAATTCAGTGGAGAAGCCATTAGGTACTGTACGTTTTTTGACTGGAAAAGTTTTATTACTAATTCAATCTTGTTACTAATTATTGGTCTGTTCATGTTTTCTGTTTCTTCATGATTCATTCTTGGTAGGTTTTATGTGTCCAGGAATTTATCCATTTATTCCAGATTTTCTAATTTGTTGGCATACAGTTGTTCATAATACTCTCTTATGATTCTTTGTATTTCTGTGTAATTAGTTGTGATGTATCCTTTACCTCTGATTTTATTTATTTTAGTCTTCTCTCTTTTTTTCTTAGTTACTCTGGCTATGGTTTGTTGATTTTGTTTATCTCCTCAGAAAACCAACTCTGTTTTATTTATCTTTTCTATTGCTTTTAAGTCTATTTTATTTGTTTCTGCTTTATCTTTATTATTTCTTTCTTTCTACTAATATTGGGTTTAGTTTGTTGTTGTTCTTCTACTTCCTTGAGGTTCAACATTAGCTTGTTGTTTGCTATTTCTTCTTTATTCATGTAGGCATTTATTGTTATAAACTTTCCTTTGAGTACTGGTTTTGCTGTATCCCAAAAGTTTTGCTGTGTTTGTTTCAATTTTCATGTTTCTCTAAATTTTTTAAAATTTCTCTAATTTCTTCATTGACTCATTGGTTATTCAGTAGCACCTTGTTTAATTACCATACATTTGTATAGTTTCTGAAGGTCCTCCAGTCATTGATTTATAGTTTCATGTTATTGTGGTTAGAAACAATACTTGATAATGATATTGATATTTTAAAAATGTTTCAGTATTTGTTTTGTGACCTACCATATGATTTAAACTGGAAAATGTTCCATGTGCATTAGAAAATAATGTGCATTCTACTGTTATTGAACAGAAAGTTTTGTATATATCTGTTAGGTCTATTTTGTCTAATGTGCAGTTCAGTTCCCATATTTTCTTGTTAATTTTCTGTCTAGTTGATCTGTCTCTTGTTGAAAGTGGGTTATTGAAGTCCCCTACTATTTTTGTCTTGCTATTTCTCCTTTTGTGTTCATTAATATTTGTTTTATATATTTAGGTGCTTCAGTGTTGGGTACATTGTCTCTTGTGACAGTTTTTGACTTGAAGTTTACTTTATCTGACGTAAGTATAGCCAGTCTTGCTCTCTTTTGATTACCATTTGCATAGAATATCTTCTTCTATCTCTTTATTTTCAGCTTTTTTGTGTCCTTGAGGATAAAGTGAGTCTTTCATAGGCATTGTATAGTTGAGCCTTGTTTTTTTAAATCTATTCAGCTATGCTATGTCTTTTGATTGGAGAATTTAATAATCCATTTACATTCAAAGTAATTATTGATAATTAAGGACTTACTAGTGCCACTTTGTTATTTTATGGTTGTTTTGTAGATCTTTTGTTCCTCTCTTTTTTTCAATCTCTTTGATTTGGTGGTTTTCTTTAGTGCTGAGTTTTGATTACTTTCTCTTTATTGTTTGTGTGTTTGCTATAGCTTTTTGTTTTGTGGTTACCGTGAAGCTACATAAAATATGTTGTAATTATAATGGACTGTTTTACACTGTAAACAGCTAACCTCAGTCAAATACAAATCTCTAGACTTTTATCCTTCCCCCAATTTATATTTTAGTGTCACAATTTGCATCTTTTTATTTTATGTACTTCTTAACAATGTATTGTAGTTACTATTATATTTGACTGTTTTGACTTTTAGGCTTCATACTAAAGATGTATAAGATTTGTAGAGCACCATAAAAGCATTGGGATATTCTGGATTTCACTATATATTTACTTTCATTAGTGAATTTTATACTTTCATATGTTTTTATATTAACAGTGTCCTTCCATTTCTACTTGAAAAACTCTCAAGCATTTCTTGTAAGGAAAATCTAGTGGTGATGAATTCTCTCAACTTTTGCTTCTCTAAGACTTTGTTTCTCCTTCACTTCTGAAGGACAGCTTTACTTGTATAGTATTTTCAGCTGCCAGTTTTTATTTTCTTTCAGCACCTTGAATATATCATCTCACTCTGTCCTGTCCTGCAGGGATTTTGCTGAGAAATCGGTTGATAGTCTAATGGGGATTCCCTTATTTGCGATTTGGCACTTTTCTCTTGCTGCTTTTAAAATTCTTTTTCTTTTATTTTTGACAATTTATTATAATGTGCCATGGTGAGAATCTCTTTGGGTTAAATTCTTTTGGGGACCTTTGAAATTCATATATCTGTCTGGATTTTCATATTTCTTGTAGGACTGAGAAGGTTTTCAGCACTTATTTTATTATGTAAAATGTTTTGTTTCTATCTTTGTCTCTTCTCCATCTGGAAATCCCATAATGCTAATGTTTGATCATTTCATGGTGTTCCATAAGTCCTATGGGTTGTCTTTGTTCTCTTATATTCTTTTTTTCTTTACTTCCTCAGGGTAATTTCAAAAGACCTAGCTCCAGATTCAGAGATTCTTTCTTCTACTCACGCTAGTCTGCTATTAAAGCTCTCTATTAATTTTTTTATTTCATTCATTAAATTCTTCAGCTCCAAAGTTTCTGTTTGGTTCTTTTTAAATGATATTTATCTCTTTGTTAAATTTCTCATTTAAATTCTTTAAACTCTTTTCCTAATTTTGCTGAATTGTCTGTCTGTATTCTCTTGTATCTCACTGAGTTTCCTTAAGATCATTATAAATTCCTTTTCAGGAAATTCGTAAGTTTCCTTTTATTTGGGGTCAGTTACTGGAGAATTATTGTGTTTCTTTGGTGCTATCATATTTTCTTGCTCTTTCATATTTCCTTTTTGTTTCTGCATCATTGTCTTTACACCCGGCAGAATAATCACCTCTTCCAAACTTTACACAGTGGCTTTCACTTGCAGATGAGTCTCAGTGTGCTAATTGTGAAGACTGTGGTAACTCTGGTTCCAAGAAGATGCAGTAGTATAGACTTTGTACAGCTTTTCAGCTAAGATTAGTGCCAGTAATGACTCTGAGTGCCTGAGTGACCATTTTATAGACAATGGGGAGTCTTGACTGAGGGATCCTCTAGGTGTCAGATCTGGTATGGCCTATAAACAGCCGCAGTAGTGCTGGGTTATAGGGGGAAGACCTCAGAGAGGCTGTGAAGCTAGGGTCCTAGGTTCAGGACTTTTCTCCTTGGAGAGGTGGAGTGCTCTGGAGGTTTAGGACCAGGCAGCAGGGTACAGCTGCAATTCAGGAACTAGGGCTAATAGGATATAATGGCAACGAAGTTCCCTGGGGGATGAAGCACCATCTAGTGGTGACCTTGGACACTGGGATGATGGGGCACAGCGGTATTCCAGACTCTGTGAAGCTGGGTACAGCAACAGCAAAGAACCCAAAATGACACAGCTATCACTTGGGCCCTGGAGGGGTGGGGAGTAGGGAGTAGGGGGCAGGGAGCAGCGCAGTGATCACTCCACTTACCTGAGAAGGAGGTGCCTCAGCAGTTCAGACTCTAGTCCAACTAGTCAAGCTCTAGGGAAGCAGGGAATGAGAGTTGTTTTTCCTGTTGGGGGAAGGGATGTCTCTGCTCAGCCAGTGCTTTTCCCTGGGATGTGGAGTACTATGTCAGCTCAGGCCTGGAATGCACAACTGCCCAGCTCAGCCAAAGCTTTGATTCCTTGGGAGGCAGTGCACTGCTTTTGCTCAGGCTTGGGGGTAAGTATAGGTGTAGGGGAAGTGAGGTATGACTGCTCTGGGTGGCCAACACACCATTTCCTGGGAGACAGGGCACTACTTCAACTCAGGCACTGGGGAGGCATGACTACTCTGGGAAGCCAAAGTACCGTTTTCCCAGAAGGCAGGACACGATACTTCAGCTCAGTCATGGGGCCAGGGGGCAGCAGCAACTGGGAGGGGTAGTTGGACCACTTTGCCAAGGCATTGTTTCTTTAGGAAGCAGTGCACAGTGTCACCTCAAGCCCCAAGGGGCAGGGCACAACAGGGACTCAGAAGGGTACATGGAGCAGCTTTACCATGGTACTCTTTTTCTTCCACTGCCTTACAAGAGGCAGTGCACAGGTTCAACTCAGGTCCCTAGGGGCAGGGTGCAGCAGTGACTGAAAGTAGATTGAACAGTTCCATCAAGGCAGTTTCTCTGGGAGGCAATGTACAGCTTCCCCTCAGGCCATGCAGGGCAGGGTGCAATGGTGACTGGGAAGGGCAAATGGAGCAGCTCTGCCAAGGCACTCATTTCCCCTGGAGGTAGTGTATAGGTTCAGTTCAGGCCCTAGAGGACATGGTGCAGTGGGACTAAGAGGGGTAAATGAAATAGCTGCATAGCAACTTGGCCCACCAAGTAAGATGTAGCAGCAGATCAGGGATGGCAGGGCACCAGGCAGGAGTAGTCCAGCAGCCATTAAGCCTTAAGACTGGTAGGGTGCCATGCCACTGGCCCTCAGAGCAGGATACATTCCAGCAGTAGTTTACATTTCAAGATGACATAGTGCAGTAGCCTTGTAGGCCACAGGGGGAAGGGCACACTGTTAGCTTCTACTCTGGGGTAGCACAGCTGTGTGGGCTCCAGGCAGCTACCTCAGCTGGTTTAGTGCTTGTGAGGACTGTAGGTGTCCAGGGTGTTGATGGGGGCTGCTGGGGTCCTCTTGCTTACCTTTTCCCCACAAGGAGACATCCTCTTGGTTCTAAGCTGATCCTGGCAAGGGAGTGGGGTGTTGGATGCCAGGTATTTCCTGGGATGTGGAGTACTATGACAGAAACCAGTGTGTGACCATACTGATTTTCTGTGCTCTAAGGGGTTTCTGCTACTCCTTTGATGTATTCTGACACTCTCCTTTAGTGATTTTCATCAAAATATAGTTGTATGTTGTTTTGGTTGTCTTTGTGGGAGAGATGAGTACTAAGGGCTTTTAGCTGGCCATCTTGCTAACATCCAGTTGACCTTAATTTCTTTTTTGTCTAATGTCTCTGGGTAGAACTCCCAGCATACTGTTGAATAGCCATACTGACAAGGGTATTTTTACCTTGTTCTGATCTCAAGGCAAAGGTTCTCAGTCTTTTACCCTTGAGTATGATGTTATCAGTGGGTTTTTTAATTACATAAAATGTAATTGTAGAGATGACATGAAGCATTCTAAATTTATAACAACCTAGTTTGAATTAACATCTTCACTTTTGTAGCATGAAAACAACTGCTCCTTTGCAGCTTTATCTCCCCTTTTAAATTGTTGATGTTACAAATTACATCTTTTTCCATTGTGTACTAAATAACATGGATATGTAAAGTGAAATTGCAACCAAAAATACACAAATATCAGCATTTATATTTGTTTTTTTTTTTTTTTTTTTTTTTTGAGACGGAGTCTCGCTCTGTCACCCAGACTGGAGTGCAGTGGCCAGATCTCAGCTCACTGCAAGCTCCGCCTCCCGGGTTCACGCCATTCTCCTGCCTCAGCCTCCCGAGTAGCTGGGACTACAGGCGCCGCCACCTCGCCCGGCTAGTTTTTTGTCTTTTTAGTAGAGACGGGGTTTCACCGTGTTAGCCAGGATGGTCTCGATCTCCTGACCTCGTGATCCGCCCGTCTCGGCCTCCCAAAGTGCTGGGATTACAGGCTTGAGCCACCGCGCCCGGCCTATATTTGTTGATATAGCTACCTTTACTAGGCATCATTATTTCTACATAAGTATTTGAGTAGCTATCTAGTATTCTTTCATTTCAATCTGAGTCCTGAGTCCTTTAGCATTTCTTTTAGTGTAGGGTTACTGATAACAAACTCTTTCAGCTTTTGTTTATCTGGGGATGTCTTAATTTCTCCCTCATTTTTTTTTTTTTTTTTTTTTGAGGCGGAGTCTGGCTCTGTCACCCAGGCTGGAGCGCAGTGGCTGGATCTCAGCTCACTGCAAGCTCCGCCTCCCAGGTTCACGCCATTCTCCTGCCTCAGCCTCCTGAGTAGCTGGGACTACAGGCGCCCGCCACCTCACCCAGCTAGTTTTTTGTATTTTTTAGTAGAGACGGGGTTTCACTGTGTTAGCCAGGATGGTCTCGATCTCCTGACCTCGTGATCCACCCGTCTCGGCCTCCCAAAGTGCTGGGATTACAGGCTTGAGCCACTGCGCCTGGCCTCTCCCTCATTTTTGAAGAACAGTTTTGCCAGGTATACAATTCTTAATCAATGGTTTTTTTTTCTTTCAGCATCTTAAATGTTATTGCTTGACTTCTGACTTCCATGGTTTCTGATGAGAAATTGGCACTAATCTTACTGAAGATCCCTCATAGGTGATGTGTCACTTCTCCCTCATTGCTTTCAAGATTCTTTGTCTTTATGATTTTTTTAATAGTTCAAATATGATGTCTTGGTGTAAATCTCATTGGATTTAACCTGTTGTAATTACTCATACTTCTTGGATATGCAGATTTATGCCTTTCATCAAATTTGGAAAGTTTTCTGCCATTATTCTTCAAATATTCTTTTTGTCTCTTTCTCTTCTCTCCTTCTGATACTCCCACAATGTGCATATTGGTCTGCTTTGTTTGTGTTATACATGCCCCTTAGGCTCTGTTCATTTTCTTTATTATTTTTTTTCTGTTCCTCAGGTTGGATATTTTCAACTATCCTACCTTCAAGTTCACTAATTGTTTCTTCTGCCTGCTCAAGTTTGCTGTTGAACCCACCTAACAAAATTTTCACCTAACTTACAGTACTTTTCAGCTTCAGAATTTCTTTTGACTACTTTTTATAATTTTTATCTTTTTACTACATTCTCATTTTGATCATACATTGTTTTCCTAATTTCCTTTAGTTCTTTGCCCATGGTTTCCTTTAGTTCTTTCAGCATATTGAAGATAGTTGTTTTAAAGTCTTTACCTAATAAGTCTAATATCTGTGCTTCCTCGGGGACAAATTTTGTCCATTTATTTTGTTCTGTTGGATATTATAATGCTCTAACTCTGAAAATTAGATTCTTCTCCTATTTTAGGGTTTGAATTTTTTGTTTCACTGTTTGTTAAAGGCTGTAATAGTCCATTTGTTTAGTGACTTTCCAAAGCTTTTTTGGAAACACTGTACTAGTTTTCATGTGAGATCACATATGTCTCTGTTTCTTCAGCTTTTGTTCAGTTAATGTTTTGATAGAGATTTACTTGACCTCTAGGAGGGGAAAAATGAACAAACAAACAAACAAACAAACAAAACCTTCTCCAGTCCTTACAGATTATTTCTGTGCTGAAGTACTTATCCAACACTTAGCCAGGCGTACACTGAGTCTGGAGATCATCCAAAGCTGAAAGTTTTGGGTCTTCTCTGGTCTTTACTGAGCATGTACCTTGCCCTGGGATGCACATAGCTCTTGCCCTGGGCATTTACATAGCATTCTATATTTCCCAGCATACACAGATGATTTAGACTGCCCTAATTCCTCCAAGAAATTTTCCTTAGCTTTTCTTCCAGGCTGTAGATGATTATTTTATGTGTCAACTGTAATTTTTTGCCCTAGGCAACTGCATTTGTTAGCCTTATAATGTTTTCAAGCAATATGCACTGCTTTTCTGCCCAGAGTGAGTTCTTTGTTAGGTGGAACAGAGATAAGTGCCTGCATCAGTCCTTCAGGTAGTTCCCAGACAGGTTGGAACAGACAAATATAACAATTTGTAAATGAGGCCTGCGATGTTCCTTTTGTAACCAGGGACCAGAGTTCCTCACTGGGAATGCAGGCTATCTTCAAGATTGCCACTGAGCTGAGCAGGGGGTGGATCAAGTGCAAGTAGAAATGCCACAAAACTTTCCTGTGATCCTAAAGATGTCTTTTTCTTCATTCTGTGTTCACTTGGTTGCAGTAAACTTTTCTGTTGTTTGGATTTTCAGGTTTCTGACAGTTTCTGCTTGTATTTTGATATTTCTGTGGAGATGCGGGAACTTGGAGCTGCCTACTTCACCGTTTTGCTGGATATCACCTATTATTTGTCATTAAGTGTTTTGAAGCATTGCTTTGTAGTGATCACATGTTGTTCCATTGTATAGATGTACCATAACTTATTGTAAACGATGCCGTAGTGAACATTTTTTCACATCTCTGATTAACTTTTTTAGCTTAGGATAAATTTCCAAAAGTAGAATAACTAATGTCAAAAGTTAGGAACATTTTTCAGTCTCTTCATATTTATTGCCAAATTTCCCTGCAGAAGGTTTGCATCAATTTATTTTCCAACAAGCAGTTTCACATTTCATCCCTCCCTTCTCTGTAACTTAATGGTTTTTCCCTATTTATTAAGCCAAAAATGACATCTTGTGGTTCTATCTGCTCTTTTAAGAATTCTTTATATGACTTGAATTTGAATCCATTAATTCTTTTATTCCCTCAGTTTGTGATGTACTCCAATTTGTCCATTTCCTCAAATGTATGGGCCAATGGACTTACGTCATCCTTCTGATCAAGAATACATTTTCCTGCTCTCATAAATATAAAATTTGAATTTATTTTATAGTGAATCTGAATGGTGCCTACCCCAAGCTGGTGCCTTTCAGACCTGCAGGACGGCTGATCTCTCCACCTCTGCTACTCTCTGTGATTTTCAACATTCTTCTCAGCCTGGCCATGCATATTGCAGGATTCATCCTGGTTCAGAGGCAGCCTTGGTATTCCATGGAGATACACAGGTATGAGTACAGTCTCAACTTCTGCTTCTCACATTCTAATTTCTATCAAACATCCTCTGGCCGATATGATGGGAGGCAAATGGGTCTTCATTCTGCCAAAGGTTTTGGCTTTTTAAAGTCCCTTGGGCAAATTTTCAGTGATTATTTCTTCTCTGTAGCACAATTTAATGCTAATGAATGTATCATTCATTCATTAGCATTTATCTTTGCCTGTGTTATATGATAATGATCTATGACCATCTTTCATATCTAGGGTGACCATGGATTATAGCTTGCCCGAGCAGTCCCAGTTTAAGTAGCCCAGTTTAAATTAAGTGATGTCCCAGTGAAATTATTAACATATTTTCTTTTCACCTTCAAAATTATCCTTGTTAGATAAGTTATATATTCACCTCACTTACAAATTATCAGAGATTTGTTGTTGCTGTTTTTATAGAGACGGGGTCTCTCTCTGTTGCCCAGGGTGGAGTGCAGTGGTGTGTTCTAGGCTCACTGCAACCTCTGTCTCTGGGTCCAAGCAATTCTCCTGCCTCAGCCTCCCCAGTAGCTGAGATTATAGGCACATGCCGCTATGTGCAGCTAATTTTTTGTATCTTTAGTAGAGATGGGTTTTCACCATATTTGCCAGGCTGGTCTCAAACTTCTGGCCTCAAGTGAGCCACCCACCTTGGCCTCTTAGGGATTACAGGTGTGAGCCACCACACTTGGCCAAATTATCAGAGATATTAAGCCACTTGGGGGAGGAATCATGACTTACCATTCTCTTTCCCATATAGCCTTAATGAATGTGCATAATTTATTGAATATATAATTGGCTGAATCTCTCTCTCTCTCTCTCAATGTATCCAAAATATGGGTCTATCTGTGCTTGTTTTTTTTTTTTTTTTTTTTTTTCCCTATTTTTCAGTGTATGTGCGTGTGTGTGCGTGCATGTATTTTCCAAAGCAGAGGCAATTATAGAAGCATTGAGTGCCTGCTCTGGACACTGGTATGGAGTCTTCTGGGTACAAATGCTCCATGAAGGCTTGTCATGTCACTTCATTAGCTTCTTTGGTTTCCCTTTTAGTGCCTGTACAGTGCAAAATGAAAGCATCTCAGAATTAACCATGTCTCCAACTGCTCCAGAAAAAATGGAAAGTAATAGTGCCTTCACAAGTTTTGAGAACACTACGATCTGGTTCTTGGGAACAATCAACTGTATCATCGTGGCTCTTGTGTTCTCTAAAGGAAAACCATTTAGACAGCCAACCTATACAAACTGTGAGTAGAACTGTACTGGATCAGAGGTGAAAAGTCAATCGAGAGAGTAGACATGTCCAGGTCCCTTAGGGAACAGCTGTAGAGTTGATTCTTATCTAGCATCTCTTGACTTCCACTCTAGGGCTCTGCAAAACACATTGTACAGCCTCATCTTCATGGTTCTTTGCTCTTTCCTTCAAAGCTGCATTAAATACTAGGACTTCTTTCTCCCTTTCCTTCACCAGAAGTTCGCCTCTGGGTGTCTTTTCTTGGGATCACTCCAAATTGAAAAGACCAATTTATTTCTCTACCTGTCAGTACTTGTCAGAGTTCACCCTGGAAACAATGGAGAGAAGCGTAAGGGAACTCAAGTGGATCCTGTCTCTTGCCTTGAAGGCAGTAGTCAGGGTGGCATTGTGTGGTGGCAGGCTGCTAGTGGGTCCAGCCTGGAGGAATCTGACTAGAGAGGGTTATGGAGGCTCTTGACCAGAGTACCTCCCTCCTACCTCCTTACATTCTGGAGTGGGAAGGTATGTTTGGATGAGAAATGAGTGACCTGTTTAATATTTGAGACATTTGTTTGTGTATCATCACTACTCTTCTTATTGAAAAAATTCAAAGCCCAAATTGAGTACCTTTATGAATATTTTCATACAAATTTATTTGTTCAGAGAAAATTATTTAGCTTTTCTCCTTCCTGGGATGAGGAAGCAGCTAAATACTGACCTCTGTATGATAGCAATTTAAAATTGGGTTTATTGACAGGTTCCTTTTTACCAGAAAATGATTTGAGGCAGATGACTTGCATTAAAGTGACTCAGATACTTGGATATCTTCAAGGCACTTATTGAACATGTATTTTGTCAATGTTACCCTATATATATCTACTACTTTTATTAACTGAAACTTAAAATGTGCATGTGAAAATTTTCACTTGCTTCAAGGACATGCATAGAAATTGTAGAGGTTAGAAATGAATACTTTCCATCTAGTGTTTGGACGTAGAAATCAAGTAAATTAAATCAGTGTTAATCTCTAGACTACATATGTCAATATATGTGACATTTTTCACTCTGATTTCTCAAAATAATAGCTGTGTTCTTATTTCCTCAGATATATTTGTCCTTGTGCTGATAATACAGCTTGGTGTATGTCTATTCATTCTATTTGCTGATATACCAGAATTATATAGACGTTTGGATGTAAGTCTAATCTTTGGGATATGGTGATGCTTTACAGTTCTGTAACAGCTTAACTTTAAAAAGCAGATTACAATTTCAATTGGCATGATTTTTGACACACATTATTCTTTTGGGATGGCAGAGCTAAAAAAAAAATATGCTAAATTTATCTATATTTTTTATTTAAACTGGTCAAGAAATAAAATTCTACCTAGTTTTGATTTCATGAGACTAAAGATAGTCTTTAAGTATTGAATACTTTAATTTTATTTTCTTCTTGTTATTGAAGAGACAGGATCTCACTTTTTTGCCCAGCCTGGAGTGCCATGGTGCAATCGTAGCTCACTGCAGCCTCAAACTTCTGAGCTCAAGCAATTCTACTTCAGCCTCCCGAGTAGCTAGGACTGCAGAAGTGTGCCATGATGCCTAGCTAATTCTTAAGAAAAAAATCTGTAGAGATGAGGGCTTGCTCTGTTGCCCAGGCTGGTCTCAAACTCCTGGCCTCAAACTAGCCTCCTGCCTTGGCCTCCCAACGCACTAGGCTTACAGGCTTGAGCCACTGAATCTGACCAACTATTTTCATTTTAAAAGAACTCCTATAAGATGAGAAAATATATTTCTATATTTTCTCTTTCAAATATGAGGGAATTTTTTCCTAAATGCTTCTGTTTTTTGAAGTTGTTTAAAACTGTTTTGCGTACAGCTTTTTTGGGGGGGTTATTATTTAGGTATTTATATTTTTTTTACAACTTTAAAAATGTTTTCTGTGTGCTCATACTTAATGTCTGTAAAACTTACTTTCCAAGAGCCATACTTTTCCTCATAAACTCTCTTATATTTTGTAATATTGATACAGCTATAAAAACCTACAAGATACCAAAATTTTACATATTCAAGCCAGGGAAAAACATATTTTGATCCCCTTAACCTATTCTACTTGTATTACAATTTAATCATGGCTAAATGATCTTTAGATCAAGAAATGCAATAGTGAAGAGATGACTAAAGAAACAGCTCTTTTAATTGGTGCTTTGTATATCTGGTTGCCTCTCCATCTCAAAGATGAGTTTCATGAGGTCCAACAGTGTATCTTACTCATTCTTGTGTTACCAGTGCCTTACACAAAGAATGGCAAAATATGACAAAGGAATGACTGGCTGATCATTGTGTATCAGACTCCTGAATATAAACAAGCACTTAAAGCATATAGTGTGTTTCCAACCAGCAACACCTGCACAAACCCACAGTGACATTGGCATACTAATATCTTTAGTTTGACATACTAATATATTTAGCATGTGTCTTTTTATTTTTGTAATTGCATTACTGTGGTTAGCAGTTGTTAAGTGCCTTCATGAATTAAATTAAGTTTTCATGGAAATAAGTAGGCTTTGCCCGCTGGTCTTCTAAGTCAGCTAAAACTTCTTAATCCTACAGAAGTTAAGGAAAAGATATGATGAGTTGAATGTCACTTTTTGATAGAAAAAGATTCTTACAGAAAGGCTGAGTCCTCTGGTATAACAAAATAGGGAACATATTTAATTTGGAGAGAATGTTGGTAGGGTCATTGCCAGCATGACTGCAAAGGATTCTGCAAAGAATTATTGTTCACTTTTTTTTTTCTTTTTTTTTTGAGACGGAGTCTCGCTCTGTCCCCCTGGCTGGAGTGCGGTGGCGCGATCTCAGCTCACTGCAAGCTCTGCCTCCCGGGTTCCTGCCATTCTCCTGCCTCAGCCTTCCCGAGTAGCTGGGACTACAGGCGCCCGCAACCATGCCCGGCTAATTTTTTGTATTTTTAGTAGAGTCGGGGTTTCACCGTGGTCTTGATCTCCTGACCTTGTGATCCGCCCGCCTCAGCCTCCCAAAGTGCTAGGATTACAGGCGTGAGCCACTGCGTCCGGCCTATTGTTCACTTTTAAAACAACTATTTTTCTTATTATTACATAAAATATATGTTCTTTTTAGAAAATGTAGAATGTGCAAACAAGGAAAATTATAACATTATTCACTATATTCTTCCTTCTTTTACAATTCATATATTATAAATGTGTTCACTAATTTTTAGTTTTTTTAAAAGAATGGAATCATGTTGTTTTGCAACCTAGAAACTGCTTACTTAAAAAATTATAAATTATTTTAATAGGGAACACATTCATTTGGTTCACAATCCAAATGTTTAAAAAGCCATATAGTGAAAATCCTCATTCCATCTTAGATTCCCAGTCACCAGTTCCCCTCCCTAGAGGCAACCAACCACACCAGTTTATTTTACATACTTTGGGACATATTTTGTACATTCTTCTTCCACATTTTTACACAAATAGTAAAAAACTATTATATTTGTTCAGGTCTTCTGAGAGGTAGATGTCAAGTTGAGTTTAGTTATGCAAGAGATTTATTGGAGGAAATTCCCGGAGTGGTGGGAGGGGGAATAGAAAGCCAGAGGAAGTGGGGAGAGGCATCACACTGTGATGTGGGTTTATCCTCTAAAAAGAAGAGAGGGAAGAAGGAAGGCTGGATGTGTAGCATCTCAAACTGCAGTGCACTAAGAAAGTAAGGCCAAAGTTGCCCATCAGGCGTTTCTTTTTTTTTTTTTTTTTAAATTATACTTTAAGTTCTAGGGTGCATGTACACAACGTGCAGGTTTGTTACATATGTATACATGTGCCATGTTGGTGTGCTGCACCCATTAACTTGACATTTACATTAGGTATATCTCTTAATGCTATCCCTCCCCCCTCCCCCTCCTCCCCACAATAGGACCCCGTGTGTGATGTTCCCCTTCCTGTGTCCAAGTGATCTCATTGTTCAATTCCCACCTATGAGTGAGAACGTGCAGTGTTTGGTTTTCTGTCCTTGCCATGACAATGATGGTTTCCAGCTTCACCCATGTCCCTACAAAGGACATGATCTCATCCTTTTTTTATGGCTGCATAGTATTCCATGGTGTATATGTGCCACATTTTCTTTCTTTTTTTTTTTTTTTGAGACGGAGTCTTGCTCTGTTGCCCAGGCTGGAGTGCAGTGGCCAGATCTCGGCTCACTGCAAGCTCCGCCTCCTGGGTTTTTGCCCTTCTCCTGCCTCAGCCTCCCGAGTAGCTGGGACTACAAGCTCCCGCCACCACACCCGGCTAATTTTTTGTATTTTTAGTAGAGACAGGGTTTTGCCATGTTCACCAGGATGGTCTCAATCTTCTGACCTCGTGATCTGCCCGTCCCGGCCTCCCAAAGTGGGATTACAGGCTTGAGCCACCGCGCCTGGCCGTGGCACATTTTCTTAATCCGGTCTATCATTGATGGACATTTGGGTTGGTTCCAAGTCTTTGCTATTGTGAATAGTGCCACAATAAACACACGTGTGCATGTGTCTTTATAGCAGCATGGCCCATCAGGAGTTTCTACGTCTCATAGAAATGAGTCTGATTAGAATCCATGCTGTCCTCATTTCTTGGCTATGTGCAGCTTATGACTTTAGATATGCTTTACAGCATGTGTGGTGGTGGATTTTGAACCTAACAGTTGGGGTATCCACCATTTATCCTCCCAGCAGCAGATCTGAGTGGAAAATTTTCATGGCTGCTACAAACACATACATTGTCCTGCACCTTGCTTCTTTCATGTAATAGTATTAATTGTTCCATATCAGTACATACATTTTCCTCATTCTTTTTAATGCTAATATAATATTTTATTTTATATAAATGTATATTATGTATATATCATATGTATACCATGCTTTATATGTAGTCCCATATTGATAGACATTTAAGATGTTTCCAAGTATTATTACAAACAAAGCTGCAATAAAAATATTATTGTACATATATCATTTTAGCCATATACAAGTATATTTCTGAGATAAATTCCTAGAAGTAGATTTGAATTTTTAACTTTGAGAATATTGTCCTCTATAGAACCGTTTCAGTTTTTACTCCCACTAACGCATGAGATCATGCATAAGACAGTGCCAGGTACAGTGGGATGCCCTTGGCACTTTTTCATTCATTAATTCACCCATTGAATTACTATTCAATTACTCACTCACTATTACAAGAACAGTAAGGAGGAAATCCACCCCTATGATCCAGTCACCTCCCACCCAGCCCTTCCTCCAACATTGGGTACTATAATTCAGCATGAGATTTGGATGGAGACACACATTCAAATCATGTCACTAGTTCTGCCTTGTATTTATAATGTGCGGTAACAGGACAGATCGCTTCTCTGTAGTTTCCTCTTCCAGAGCAGCAGGTGATAGAGGTCATCATAGCTCTAGAACTAAAAAACACTCAAGGCAAGATGTAGAGATGGAGAGCACTGAAGTTTGTCTCTTTCTATGTGTGTGTGTGTGTCTGTGTGTGTGTGTGTCAGTGTGTGTGTGTGTGTGTGTCTGTGTGTGTGTGTCTGTGTGTCTGTGTGTGTGTCTGTGTGTGTGTCTGTGTGTGTGTGTGTCTGTGTGTGTCTGTGTGTGTCTGTGTGTGTCTGTGTGTGTCTGTGTGTGTCTGTGTGGTGTTGTGTGTGTGTATGTGTGTGTATGTGTGTATGTGTGATGTGTGTGTTGTGTGTGTGTGTGTGTCTGTGTGTGTGTGGTATGTGTGTGTGTGTGTGTGTGTGTCTGTGTGTGTGTGTGTGTGTGTATGTGTGTCTGTATGTGTGTGTATGTGTGTATGTGTGTGTGTATGTGTGTGTGTGTGTTGTGTGTGTGTGTGTGTGTGTGTGTGTGTTGTGTGTGTGTGTGTGTGTGTGTGTGTGTGTGTGTGTGTGTTGTGTGTGTGTGTGTCTGTGTGTGTGTCTGTGTGGTTGTGTGTGTGTGTGTCTGTGTGTCTGTGTGTGTGTATGTGTGTGTGTGTCTGTGTGTGTCTGTGTGTTGTGTGTGTCTGTGTGTGTGTGTGTGTGGGTGTGTGTGTGTATGTGGTGTGTGTGTATGTGGTGTGTCTGTGTGTGTGTGTGTCTGTGTGTCTGGTGTTGTATGTGGTGTGTGGTATGTGTGGTCGTGTGTGTGTGTCGGTGGTTATGTCTGTGTGTTGTGTGTGTGTGTGTGTATGTGCTGTGTGTGTGTATGTGTGTCTGTGTGTGTTGTCTGTGTGTGTGTGTCTGTGGTGTGTGTGTGTCTGTGGTGTGTGTCTGGTTGTGTATGTGTGTGTGTCGTCTGTGTTGTGTGTGTGTCTGGTGGTGGTTGGTGTCTGGTGTGTGTCTGTGTGTGTGTCTGTGTGGTGTTTCTGTGTGTGTCTGTGTGTGTGTCTGTGTGTGTGTGTCTGTGTCTGTGTGTCTGTGTGTCTGTGTCTGTCTGTGTGTGTGTGTCTGTGTGTGTGTGTGTGTCTGTGTGTGTGTATGTCTGTGTGTGTGTGTGTCTGTGTGTGTCTGTGTGTGTGTGTGTGTCTGTGTGTCTGTGTGTGTGTATGTGTGTGTCTGTGTGTGTGTGTATGTGTGTGTGTGTGTATGTATGTGTGTGTGTGTGTGTGTGTCTGTGTGTGTCTGTGTGTGTGTGTGTGTGTGTGTATGTGTGTGGTTTCATCTATTTTGTTTTAAGGCTTACTAAGGTTTCCTGGAAGTAAGTAAGATTTCAAAACCTTTACTTGATGCTCCTACCTTATCCCAGCTCTAAGAAGAACTACTGTTTTCTTGTTAATTAAGGGAGACAATAAAACCTTGCTGCAGGAAAGTAGAATAACTCACCATTCATTCACCATACATATATATCAGGAATGTGCCTGGAGGGGTTGGGGGAGACACAGAGAAAATGGGCAAAGGGACAGGTCATGACTGGCTTGATTTCACTTCCATTTGCTCCTTTGGCAAGTGCCCTTGTGAGGGAACACTGTGCGGCTGGATGCACAGTCCTGAGGGAGATGCCCTGAGCCAGTGCTAAAAGCAGGGCTCGGCTGGGGAGAGATGTGGCACCAGGGAGAAGAGGGCAGTGCTACCCAATTGTGAAGGTTTGACATGTGTACCCGTAGGCCTCCTGGAGATAAAGCCACATTCCTGCCTCCCTTTTGAAAACAGAACAAAACAAGCAAACAAAAAGTGATTTTACTATTTTTTTCTAATTGCAAGGTGACCAAAGTTATTTTAGGAAATTTAGAAATTATAGAGAAACACGCACATCACAAGAAAAAGAAAGATAAAAGAAGAGAAGCAACACTCATAACCCCCCAATCATTAGGATCATGAGTAAAACCTTTCCATACTTTTTCTGTGCATACAAGCATAGAAATTCTTTATATGTATACGATTTATGTAATAGACACACATAATATGAGATTATCACCTATGAAAATGTGTACTGTGAACATGTGAACGTGTTTCCAGCGTCTGCCTGTCTTCAGACTAACCGTGCTTCATCATCTCCCGCCAGCTGCTCTGCACTCCCATCCTGTGGAGGGTCTCCATTGTCATCATGCTCAGCTTGAATTTCATTGTGTCCCTTGTGGCCGAGGTAAGTGTGCTGATCTTGGGCTGCTCATCTTGTGTGTGTGCATGCGTGTGTGTGAGGGGACTTCTTTGGGACTCTGAAAACAACTTTAGCTTACATGGAGTCAGCAGTGCAGGGGCTCCCTTCCTTCACAGCGTAAGCAATGGTGCCTTCCTCTGATGAGTCCCAAGCAGGACATTAGTTTTCCCATCTGTCAGGTGGGGCTGGGGACAATGGAATTATGATCTCTGAGGTCCTATTCATTTCTACATTTTTCAAATAAAGACCCAACACAATTTACTTTTTAAAATTGAGATATGATTCACGCACCATAAAATTCACCCTTTTGAAGTCTGCAATTCAGTGGTTTTTAGTACACTCACTGAGTTGTACAACCATTAACAGTACTTAATTGCAGAACATTTTCATCATTGCTGAAGAAATCCTGTACCTACTAGCCGCTGCTCTTCCTTGCCCCTTCTGCCTTCTCCTGGGCCTTAGGAACCACTAATCTTCTTTCTGACTGTGTGGCTTTGACTGTTCTGGACATTTCATATAAGTGAAACCACACAATATGTGGCCTTTTGTGTCTGGCTTCTTTCACTTAACTCATATCATTTTTGCCTTACAGATGGGAAATGACATTCATAGTGAGCTTTTCCAGCTTTCATTCTCTAGCTCCCATTTGCTCCATTTTCTAGCTTTCATTCTCCAGCTCCCCTGTGCTCCATTTCCTCAGTGAAATGAGCTTGTGCTCCTGCTTTGTTTCTCCACGTGATTCACGCTCTCCCGGCTCAGTACTACCAGACACAACCTCCCTTCTTCAAAGCCTGTTGGTAGGCAGGGGTGCCCTGAAAAGGCATTTATGAACAAAGGAGAGGTGAGATTCTGAATCCCATCTGTCCCTATTTCTGCTCTGAGTTACGGAACTAGAATTGTTCCAGCAAATGGAATGTCATGGTGAGCTGGGAGAACCTGCAGGCCTGACTTCCCTGCACTGTTGTGCAGGCAGGACCTCAGCGAGCCCTCCCTGCTTACTCCTGTGCAGAGGGAAGGCTGCACAAGAGCTGGGGGCAGAACAGGACATAGAATTTCAGTCCTGGACCTTCTCTCTACATGCTAAACAAGAGCTTCTCAAACTTGGGTGGGCATCAGAATCACCTGGGAGGCTTGTTAAAACAACACACATTGCCAAGCCCTACCCGCAGTGGGTCTGATTCGGTAGGCCTAGAAGGAGCGCAGAAGTTTGCATTTCTAACAGGCTGTCAGGCGATTCTGATGTGATTAGTTCAGGGATCACACTTTGAGAAACAATATACTAAACCGTATATCTCTAAAGCAACCAGATTAATAAAAGAGCATTATCACGGGTGGCCTCAGACCCAACGGCAGAATGATGGTCTTTGCCCTTTAAAGAAGAATCTAGTGTGTACATCCTATCCCTGTTCATAATCAGAAGATTTCCTCTGTGTGGTGTATCTTTCCTCCATTTCTACATATTAAAATGCTATTCCATCCTCTACGGCACAGCTGTAGTATTATCCTCTTCATGTATCTTTCCTGATCTCTGGATCAGGTAGGCAAGTAACAACTTAACCAACAGTGGCTTAAATAATAAATTATTGACTCAAGAAGAAGATTGAAGGTAGGTGGCTTCAGGACTGGCTTAGTAACTCAGTAGTGCCACTGGGAATGCACACACTCTCACCTTTCTGTTCTAGAATCCTCAGATGTGGTCTTTCATGTTTGTGCCTGTGATTATGGTGTCCAGATAGCTTCCACATAGCTGGATCTGTTTTCAATGCAGGAAGAAAACGGAAGGAGAGGCCACAGCAAGCCAGTTTCCATCAAGTCTGAACGTTTTCTTGGGAAACAAACTTTTCGTGAAGCTCGCTAGCAGACGTTCTTTTATGCCTTATTGATTAGACTTGTGTCTCATTGTCATCACAAGTAGAAAAGGATTCTGGGAAAGTGGATCGATGTTGAAAATTACACAGTGTAGCTTAGACCATTTATTATTATTTTTCCCTTTTAGGTGGGCAGGGAAGAGTTGGGAGGGAATGGGCTGTATGGTAATTAAGTATCAAAGTCTTCCATAATCCTCTAGCAGGAAGTTCTTCCTTTTTCAGCATATTTGCAGTTAAGAGCACAAGTTCAGGGGTAATCTACCTGGGTTCGAATCCTGGCTCCACCACTTTCTTTCTGTCTGACTTTGGGCAAATTATTCCACTTATCTAACCTCTGATCAGCCCTGAAACAAACAGGTTTGAGCAGGACCTTATCCTTACTCTGCCAGGGCTCATGATCTAACCTCTAGCTGAGAGGCATGAGAGCTAGTGTGGATGGCTTTAATTGCCCCCACCGTTAAAACAATTATTTATGTGTTTATATAGGTATGCTTGTATGTATGAGTTATTTGAGTAGCCAGTCAGAAGAGCTCATGTGGTGAAATGTTTTTAAAGAAATGTCTCACCAAGGCTTTCCTTTTGTTTCTAGTTGTTATTAGTCCATTCTCCCACTGCTGTGAACAAATACCTGAAACTGGGTAATTTATAAAAGAAAGAGGTTTAATTGGCTTGTGGTTTTGCAGACTATACAGGAAGCATGGCTGGGGAGGCCTCAAGAAACTTTCAATCATGACGGAAAGCAAAGGGGAAGAAGGCAGGTCTTACATGGCCCTAGCAGGGGAAGGTGCTACACACTTTTAAACAATCAGATCTCATGAGAACTCACTCACTATCAGGAGCACAGCAAGGAGGAAATCCACCCCTATGATCCAGTCACCTCCCACCCAGCCCTTCCTCCAACATTGGGGACTATAATTCAGCATGAGATTTGGATGGAGACACAAATTCAAATCATGTCACTAGTTCTGCCTTGTATTTATAATGTGCGGTAACAGGACAGATCACCTCTCTGTATTTCCTCTTCCAGAGCAGCAGGTGATAGAGGTCATCATAGCTCTAGAACTAAAAAACACTCAAGGCAAGATGTAGAGATGGAGAGCACTGAAGTTTCTCTCTCTCTTTCTGTGTGTGTGTGTCTGTGTGTGTGTGTGTCTGTGTGTGTGTCTGTGTGTGTGTGTCTGTGTGTGTGTGTGTGTCTGTGTGTGTGTGTGTGTGTGTATGTATGTGGTTTCATCTATTTTGTTTTAAGGCTTACTAAGGTTTCCTGGAAGTAAGAAAGATTTTAAAACCTTTATTTGATGCTCCTACCTTATCCCAGCTCTAAGAAGAACTACTGTTTTCTTGTTAATTAAAGAGGACAAAAAAACTTTGCTGCAGGAAAGTAGAATAACTCATCTGGCTAAGTTTCCAAGAGGCTGAGATAGCTATATGGATCTTTAACAGCGTGGCAGCCAGCAGATGGTCAGTTATCACAGGATTAATTCAGACTAGCTGTTCTCTATCCTTTCATGGGCAGTGGAACCCAAATGACAAAAATGGGTAGATTTTAGGAAAACTACTACTTAATATGATAACCTCTCATGAGTTATAAGTTATAACTTAGGCTCTATTCAAGGCACACTGTAACTCACGAAATAAAATGGCATTGCAAAATGTTTTCAAAGACTCATGTCTTTTGTAATCTTAAAATTGTATTTCAGTGAAGGTGAAGGTTAGAGACGTGTGTGAACAGGACCACAGTGCTTAGCCATTTGTTAAATGAGTAGTTCAGAAGGATAGGCAAAGGGAGAGAGCTATGCCCTGCCCTGCCCTGCATTGTAAAGGGAGTTATAGAAGCCTTACAACAAACATAAGGAAGGGATTATTCTAATCACTGAGACTTGGATAGAGTAACTATTTTGCCCATAATAGGTGTCAGAGCTGGGACCCAAATCCAGATCTGTTCAACTCCAAGACTGTCCTGTGTTTTAATTTCATCAACCTGTGTTTATGAATATGCAGTGATACGTCAGGGTATATCAAAAACATGTCATACATGGGCCACATCTTTACATAGGGTCAATTGTATTTAGTATTTAGTAGTAAGTAATTTTAAATGTCATTTTATATTCAATAAAATATAGATGTGCTATAGAGTGAAACATAGAATTTGAATGATTTTAAATTTAATTCAGATGTGAGATGCAAAAGGAACTTCATTTTTGAGGCAAGTCATTTCAAGTTCTGTTCCCAGAGTCTTGAAATGTTGTACCTCTTACTTCTCCCGCAGGAGTTACTTAAATAGAAACGTTTGAGAAGCCAGTACCTGTCCAGTGAAACCACCTTAGATTCGTCCAGTGGTCAAGCTCTTTGTCAAGCTGGATCTAAGCAACTAGTGCAGTAGTGACTTATGATGACCTGTGGAGGGCTGTAGCCTCGAAACACTCAACCCCGATTGTAAAAAGTAATTCTTTTATTTTGCAGGAGGCCATTATTGAAAATCGAGCACTGTGGATGATGATTAAAAGATGTTTTGGCTATCAGTCAAAAAGCCAGTATCGGATATGGCAGAGGGATTTGGCAAATGACCCTAGTTGGCCCCCACTAAACCAAACCTCCCACTCTGACATGCCTGAGTGTGGCAGAGGGGTGTCCTACAGCAATCCAGTATTTGAGAGCAATGAAGAGCAACTTTGAAGGACATGTAATATCCAAGGTGATATTACAGAGAAACAATGACGAAAGGGACCAGTTTCATTGATTTTAAGAAATGAGACTCTTGTAACATCAGCTGGAGTTTTGGGGATACCTGTCAAATCATGGTGACAAACTAAAGTCTGTTTGATAAAATACTTTCTACAGAGAAGAACATCAGCCCAGAAGAGTGCTTTCCTCTTGGCTTGTGAAGGTACTGGAGGCATTCAGTGAAGGCAAGAACGGGCCAAGAATTGCTATGGGCCAAGAGACAAGCAGGCTAAAGGGGAAAAATATGTGATCTTTCTTCTTAGGACAGGACAATACTTTCCTTTTTATAAAAATGAATTAAGGGGAAGTAGTACTGTGTATACTCATGGAGTTGTAACATGTTAAAGAGCATTTTTGAATTTTTACTTCATCGATGGAAAAACTAATGCATGGGAAACATTACACCAGTCTTTACTGTCTGGGTTCCTTTCTTCTGTAGTGCTTTTCAGAGTTGAGGCTTTTTCTTCTGCTTCTGGCCTTACCCTACGTGTTATTAAGGATAAGCTCAGCCTATGCTGCAATAAAAAACACCTCTCAGATATCAGTGCCTTAACACACAAGCGCTTCTTCCATGATCCAGGTGACACTCTGGACCTGCTATTCTTACAGCAGCGACTGCTTCAACCTGATGGCTCCATCACCTCGATGCAAGGACTCTGTGTTGACTGTGATGGGGGAAGGGATAGGCTGGAGATCACGTAGGCTCTTCACTGCCTCACCGTGAAAGTGGCACACATCGCTTTCCCTACGCATATCTCATTAGTCAGGGATTTGGCCAGGGAGCTGAAAAGTGCAGTCTCCTGTGTTTAGGGATGCTTCATGGGTGTATGAGCTGTCACTACACAGAGCCCCACGCTTAGAAGGGCCCACACTTGCTTTAACACTGTGCCGTTTCCATCTTAAAATTCTTAATTTTTGACAAGGGTCCCTGTATTTTCATTTTGTATCAGGCCTCACGAAATGATAGAATTGGTCTGGGATTTAGTCCTGGGAAGGAAAGGAAAGTAACAGATCAGAGAGCACTAGTGCTGTCCACTACAGTCCACTTCTCCTAACCCCAGTCACTTACCCTACGTTTTAGGAAGCTCTCATGTCATGCGGCCAACTCCAGAAATTTTCACTCCTCTGCTTAAAAACATTAGTCTCATGCTACAGCATTATATGGCACTATTGATGGAAGTTCTTATACAACCAGTACATTTTTTTAAGTTTGTGGCTTCAGTTTCCAGAAAACTAAAATTTTCCTTATTTTATCACTGTTACAATTTGGTTATATTTGATTTGTTCAGCACAAGGAAGACTCAGGTTTCTGTTAGCTCAGGAGACAACACTGAACTGTAGGAGCACATCTACACATAATGCTTTAAGGCAAAAGCAAAATTTTTATTATGAGCCTCAAATCCTAGGTGAATGTTCTGATCAGGGGATAAGTGTCCTGGCCCAGGCTGGCTTTGCAACTTATCAATAGCATTTGCAGGCATTGCTTCCCCCTAATTGGGCTTTTGAGCATGGCTGATGGCTCTGCGATTGCAGCTGATTCTAGGAACATGGCGTCTCCCAGCCACAAGGGTACCCTGTTACTTCTGGTTTTAAAAGAGGGCATGAAGCTATTGTAGTTTCAAGACTGCAGAATCATTGTCATCTTTGGTACATGAAGAAATGTTTCCTTGTGCAAAGTCAGCCTCAGCAATGATTTGGCAGTTCTGAATGTGCTTTTCTTTCTTTTTTTTTTTTCTTTTTTTGAGACGGAGTCTCGCTCTGTTGCCCAGGCTGGAGTGCAGTGGCCGGATCTCAGCTCACTGCAAGCTCCGCCACCCGGGTTTATGCCATTCTCCTGCCTCAGCCTCCCGAGTAGCTGGGACTACAAGTGCCCGCCACCTCGCCCGGCTAGTTTTTTATATTTTTTTAGTAGAGACGGGGTTTCACCGTGTTAGCCAGGATGGTCTCGATCTCCTGACCTTGTGATCCGCCCGTCTCGGCCTCCCAGAGTGCTGGGATTACAGGCTTGAGCCACCGCACCCGGCCCTGAATGTGCTTTTCTAAAGGCGTTTCTCATTTTCCAAAAGTAGAGGGTTACAGGCGGGGGCAAGCTAGAGATGCTCTGCGACCTAGTCATGAGCAAGATCAGCCTGCACAGTTCACACATCAGTGTGCCCTTTGCTAAGTGTGTTCACCTCCGCTAGCTCACCTGAATTGTACAGTTGTCCCATGACTTAACAAGGAAGGAGCTTATCATCTCCACCATACAGATGAGAAAGCTGAGATTCAGTAATGGCAAGAGCAGATCTAGGCCTCAAATACAGACCTTCTGAGCAAACCTTATATTGCCTCCAAACACTTCCTAATCACGGAGCTCCAGCAGGGCAGGTTGCTTAGTGTGATCTCACAGTCAAGCAAAGAATGGGCAACTCTTTGCTAATACCAGGCCCTCTGTTCAAATGAATGCCAGGCATCCTGCCAGGCTTGGGCTAGAGGTGTGTTAAAAACAAAACAAAACAAAGCAAAACCAAAAAATGATTGTCTTTCTGAGACTTTGAGTTGCTCTTGCCTTGGTCCTAAGTGATTCTATCCCTAGCAAAGGCTGGCAGGGAACAGGAATGAAAGAATCTAATCCTCCACTAGCCAAGCAGCCATAAAGTCTTTGGGAAAAGAGACTCATTTTGAAGACTGTATTCCTGGGACTAAGTACATCTTAGAAGCAGTAATTGAGGGAGCAGGGAGTGCCTAGCCCAGAAAAAAACAGTCAGGGGACTGTGAAGGGTTATCCTGAGAAAGAAGGGTCTGACTTGTGTCAGGTGGCACGAGAAGGCAGAATCAGGACGAGAGGGCAAAGATCACAGTGGGGAAGGCTTCAGGCCATCTGCCCTGACCACTGTCCTAACAGCCAGCACAGACAGCAGTGGAATGTACTCTATGACATTGGAGAAATGAGTGGTTATTCAAAGGTCAAGTAGAGAAGGAAGTCAGGTATCAGATGAAACTCAATTACCTGCAAGATCTCTTTCAAGCTTGATACGCCCAATGTCTCAGTCTTATGCTGTGATGTGAATCTTTTTTGTTTTGAGATGGAGTCTCACTGTGTCACCCATGCAAGAGTGCAGTGGTGCAATCTCGGCTCACTGCCAGCTCTGCCTCCCAGGATCACGCCATTCTCCTGTCTCAGCCTCCCGAGTAGCTGGGACTACAGGCACCCGCCACCACACCCGGCTAACTTTTTGTATTTTCACTGGAGACGGGGTTTCACCATGTTAGCCAGGATGGTCTCGATCTCCTGACCTCGTGATCTGCCTGCCTCGGTCTCCCAAAGTGCTGGGATTACAGGCATGAGCCACCGGATGTGAACCATAGTCTACGGCTACCCACACAGAATACCAGACCGACACTGATGGGAGGATGGGCTCTGGAGGGAGGGTTTCTAGCCTTGTCAGATCCAATTGTGTGGACGTATAGACTTAACTGCCCTGTCCCTTGAAAGGGGGAGATAAGATCCTAGGAAAGAGGTGCAGAGTGGGGGTCCTGATTGTCAGACTGAAGCTGGGGGAAGACTTCTGATTTGTGAATTTTCTTAAAGAGGTGTTAAAAAACTTTGCCTGAAAGAGCATGGGAGAGTGCCCTAAACTTGAGGGCAGAGCAACCTGTTACCAATACACTTTCTTGACCAGAGTCTGAAGGAGAAAAGAACACAGTCACATAGTCCAAATCGTTTAAGACGGTGCCCTGTATGCTCATCCCAAGGCATCTAGCTCTTACCCACAGAGAACCCTGACTCTGGGCTTCCCTCACTAAATAGGTAACGATCTGAGAATGGAAATACGTCTGTGACGTCTGTATCCTTATGTGCTTATGGAAATGTTCACATATACACCTGCAGATGTGGTGACTGCAAAAAATGGTTATTTATTCAGAGCTTTGTATTTAGTTTGTGCTATAATAAATTATTCTGTTCAAAAGAGGCACGTAAAATCTATAATTCAGTTGTTATAAAAATCAGTCTCTCTGCAGTGCAGTGTTTCACTCTGTCTAATAAAATGGTGTGGTTTACTCCAGTAATGTTGAATCAGACAACATCTTTACAAAGTTCCAGGCATTTTCTAACACCACAGATGCTATTATTCTCTGCTTTATACACAGGACAGTAGAGTTTACAAAATACTTTCATCCTTGTTCTCTCATGTAAGCCTCGTAAGAACCTTAGGAGGAAAGCGAGGCAAGGATTACCGTCCATCTTCTTTTGATGAGGTGCAAGGCTCTCCAGACGGCTCAGTAACTAGGACACACGGCCCATGCATGGAGGAGCTGGATTCAGATGCAGGTCCTTTATCAGCGAGATCCCTGCTGTGTCACTCTCCTACATTGTTTTTCCTGAATGAAAAAAGAAAAAAAAAACCGTAGCATTGAGAAACAAGATGACAGCAAGGCAAATGCCCAATGTAATTGCCATCATGAGCGCAATTTCTTCCAGAAAGAGATTTTCGTGTCTCATGGAAGTTCTCTGGAACCTGACCATCAATCGCAGAAAAGGCCAACTCCCACAGCTGAGAGAGGAAAATCGTAACACCAGAGCCCTGTGAGCCCGTTTCATGTGATCGGATAAAGCTCTGGTTTCTGACTTCAGTCCGCAGAAACAGAAACCTATATCCCTGCTTGATCTTTATTCAGACCTGCTTTGCACAGCTTTTCAGGTTCCTGTAGGTTCTCTTTTGGCTTTGAACTGTGCTCACTTCTCTATGCATAAACATTTGGAAAACCGCCACCCCGTGATATTCTGTCTGCCCTTTGGTTTCCATTAGACTTTTTAACAATGGCCTTTAAACTTTATCAGTAAAATGATTTTCTTCAAAATTAAACAAAGATAAAATTAACAACAAAACACAACTCTCCTGAAGTCGATGAAAGAGCCTTAGGAGTGAGCCACATGGCTTTGTCAAACACTCTGAGCTTGCTCCATCCTCAGGAAGACTGCATTTGCCATCCTCTCTGCCTCGAATGCTGCCCGCCACCAACCGCCGTTTCCATTCCTGATTCCATCTCCTTCAGATTTCAGCTCACTTGTTGCTTCTTCCAAGAAGCCTTCCCTGACCACTTTGTCTAAGGTTGCTCTTGCTCCACTGCTGTGGTTTGTTTTCTGCATAATGCCTGTGTCACCCTTCAGATGACTGAGGCTGAAAGAGCACTACTTGTTCAAGATCATATAATGGGGAAATGAATGAGCTGAGTCTATAATCTAGACCTACTGACTTCCAAATCAAGGTTCCTTACATTCTTCATATCTAGCCAGATTCTGCTAATTATATTAGCTAATCTGTCAAGAAAAAGAATGCAGGATGCTGCAGAGCATTGTCCGTGGTTGGATGAAAAGCACTCAAAGAGTCATCCAGACTCTCCTAGCTCTTTTCATTGCTGTCTTGACTTCGAAGCATTTCAACGCCTTGAAAAATCTACTGAGTCACTGACCTGTGATAAAGGCTGCACACATGGTTACTATGGAAATTCTGCTCAGTTTACAGTTGTGGATAAAGGGGGTTACACTGCAGAGAGGTCTCACATGTGTTGTATGTATTGCATGCTGTACAATCCTAGGAGGCACCATTCATAGTGTACTGCAAGCCCAGGGCGATGGTTTTGCCTCATATCAAGGAAGTTTTGTGGGTAAATAATGGCGTTTATCTTTGTAATTGAAAAGTCCCACTGTGCCTGCTACAAACCATTCCTAAGTCTCCAGACCCCCTCTTGGCAGTGTCTCTCATGCAGAAGTTCCTCTCCTCTAAGCCCTTGGTTGCCACCTGCCTGATTGCAAGAGCCTCTTAACTGGTCTCCCTGACTGAGATCTTTCTTCCATTTTTTCTTCTCAAAGTCTCTATCTATTCTATTGCACAATTCCAATGATGTCATGTCCATGGTCAGAAACCCTTAATGGTTTGAACTGTCTACCGGATAAAGTACACATTGCTTACTAAGGATTTCAAGTCCTTCTCCACTGGCCACATCTGGTTGCATCTCAATCTTTTCCCTTATTGCATTCTCTACTTCAGGAAACTGAATTTCCTATTACTCTCAGCATTCAGTCCTCACTTTCCCACCTCAACAGCTGATATGGTTTGGCTCTGTGTCCCCAACCAAATCTCACCTTGAAGTGTAATCCTAGTGTGTCAAGGGTGGGACCAGGTAGAGGTAATTGGATCATGGAAGCAGTTTCCCCCATGCTGTTCTTGTGACACTGAGTGAGTCTCATGAGATCTGATGGTTTTATAAGTGTCTGGCATTTCCCCTGCTGGCACTCACTCCATCCTGCTGCCCTGTGAAGAAGGTGCCTGCAGCTGAGCACAGTGGCTCACGCCTGCAATCTCAGCACTTTAGGAGGCCAAGTGGGTGGATCACCTGAGGTCCAGAGTTCGAAACCAGCCTGGCCAACATAGCGAAACCCCGTCTTTACTAAAAATACAAAAATTAGCTGGGCGTTGTGGTGGATGCCTGTACTCCCAGCTATTTGGGAGGCTGGGGCAGGAGGATCGCTTCAACCCAGGAGGCAGAGGTTGCAATGAGCTGAGATTCTGCCACTGCACTCCAGCCTGGGCAACAGAGTGAGACTCTGTCTCAAAAAAAAAGAAAAGAAAAGAAAAAAAAAAAGGTACCTGCTTCTCCTTTACCTTTCGCCATGATTGTAAGTTTCCTGAGGCCTCCCCAGCAATGTGAAACTGTAAGTCAGCTAAATTCCTTTCCTTTATAAATTAACCAGTCTCAGGTATTTCTTCACAGCAATGTGAGAACAGACTACTACAGTAAATTAGTACCGAAATGGTAGGGCGCTGTGGGGAAAAGAAAGAAAGATCAGACTGTTACTGTGTCTATATAGAAAGAAGTAGACATAAGAGACTCCATTTTGTTCTGTATTTGAGATGCTGTTAATCTGTGACCCTACCCCTAACCTTGTCCTTGCAAGAGACACGTGCTGTGGTGACTCAAGGTTTAAAGGATTCTGGGCTGTGCAAGGTGTGCTTTGTTAAACAAGTGCCTGAAGGCAGCTTGCTGGTTAAAAGTCATCACCATTCTCTTAATCTCAAGTACCCAGGGATAGGCACACTGCCAAAGGTCGCAGGGACCTCTGCCTAGGAAAGCTAGGTATTGTCCAAGGTTTCTCCCCATGTGATGGTCTGAAATATGGCCTCGTGGGAAGGGAAAGACCTGATTGTCCCCCAGCCTGACACCCGTGAAGGGTCTGTCCTGAAGAGGACTAGTACAAGAGGAAAGAAGGCCTCTTGGCGGTTGTTGGCAGTTGAGATGGAGAAAAGCATCTGTCTCCTGCCCGTCCCTGGGCGATAGAACATCTCGGTATAAAACCCGATTGTATGTTCTGTTTACTGAGAAAGGAGAAAACCGCCTTAGGGCAAAAGGCGAGACTTGCCAACACAATGCTGCTCTTTATGCACCAAAAAGGTTTATGGAGATGTTTACATATGCATATCAAGGCACAGCACTTTTCCTTAAACTTATTCATGTCACAGAGAACTTTATTCATATGTCTTACTGCTGACTTTCTCCCTATAATGATCCTATTATCCTGCCACTTTCTTTTCTTTAAGATGGTAAAGATAATTATCATTAAATACTAAGAGAACTCAGAGACCGGTGCCGGTGTGGGTCCTCTGTATGCTGACTGCCGGTCCCCTGGGCCCACTTTTTCTTTCTCTATACTTTGTCTCTGTGTCTCATTTCTTTTCTCAAGTCTCTCGATCCACCTAATGAGAAACACCCACAGGCGTGGAGGGGCAGGCCACCCCTTCAGGGCGCTACTATAAGGATACCTGAAAATGTTAAAGCGATTTTGGAATTAACAGACAGAGGTTGGAACAGTTTGGAGGGCTCAGAAGAAGACAGCAAGATGCGGGAAAGTTTGGAACTTTCTAGAGACCTGTTGAATGGTTGTCACCAAAATGGTGATAGTAATATGGACAATGAAGTCCAGTCTGGGCTGGTCTCAGTTGGAGATGAGGAACTTCTGGGGAACTGGAGCAAAGGTGACTCTTGCTATGCTTTAGCAAAGAGACTGGTTGGCATTTTGCCCCTGCCCTAGAGATCTGTGGAGCTTTGAACTTGAGAGAGATGATTTAGGATATCTGGCAGAAGAAATTTCTAAGCAGCAAAGCATTCAAGAGAAAGCAGAGTGTACAGCAATTTGCCATAAGTAACAAGATGCTGAATGTCAATCACAAACACAATGGTGAAAATGTCTCCATGGCTTGTCCATGGGGAAAATGTCCTTCATGGCTACCTCTGCCATCACGGGCCCAGAGGCCTAGGAGGGAAAAATGATTACCTGGTCTGGGCTCAGGGCCCCCTTCCTCTGTGCAGCCTCCAGACATGGTTCCCTGATTCCCAGCTGCTTCAGTCCCAACTGTGGCTAAAAGAGGCCAATGTACAGCTCAGGCTGTTGCTTCAGAAGGTGCAAGCCCCAAGCCCTTGTGGCTTACACATGGTACTGGGCCCGTGGGTGCACAGAATTCAAGAACTGAGGTTTGGAACCTCCACCTAGATTTCAGAGGATGTACAGAAACACCTGGATGTCCAGGCAGATGTTTGTTGCAGGGGCAGAGCCCTCATGGAGAACCTCTGCTAGAGTAGTGTGGAAGGGAAATGTGAGGTTGGAGCCTTCACAAAGAGTCCCCACTGGGGCACTGTCTAGTGGATCTGTGAGAAGAAGGTCAACTTCCTCCAGACCCCAGAATGGTAGATCCACTGACAACTTGCACCATGAGCCTGGAAAAGCTGCAGACACTCAACACTAGCCTATGAAAGCAGGTAGAAGGGGGCCTGTATCCTGCAAAGCCACAGGGAGCTTGGGCAGAGCTGCCAAGACTGTGGGAGCTCACCTTTTGTGCCAGCATGACCTGGATGTGAGACATGGAGCCATAGGAGATCATTTTGGAATTTTAAGGTTTAATGACTGCCCTATTGGATTTTGGACTTGCATGGGGCCTGTAGCCCTTTTGTCTTGGTCCAATTTCTCCCATTTGGAATGGGTGTATTTACCCAGTGCCTGTACCCACATTGTATCTAGGAAGTAGCTAATTTGTTTTTGATTTTACAGGCTCATACATGGAAGGGACTTGCCTTGTCTCAAGTGAGACTTTGGACTTGAACTTTGAGGTTAATGCTTGGAATGAATTAAGACTTTGGAGGACCATTGGGAGGGTATGATTGTGTTTTGAAATGTGAGGACATGAGATTTGGGAGGGGCCAGGGGCAACATGATGTGGTTTGACTCTGTGTCCCCACCCAAATCTCACCTTGAAGTGTAATCCCCGTAATCCCCACGTGTCAAGAGTGGGACCAGGTGGAGGTAATTGGATCATGAGGGCAATTCCCCCTGTGCTGTTCTCATGATAATGAGTGAGTCTCACAAAATCTGATGATTTTATACATGTCTGGCATTTCCCCTGCTGCCACTCGCTCCATCCTGCTGCCCTGTGAAGATTCCACCATGATTGTAAGTTTCCTGAGGCCGCCTTAGCAATGCAGAACTGTGGGCCAATTAAACCTCTTTCCTTTATAAATTACCCAGTGTCAGATATTTCTTCATAGCTGTGTGAGAATGGACTAATGTAATACCTTGGCTCATGTTCTCTCTTTTGGGGCATCAGTAATTGTTACTTTCATCTTGATACATTCAAATCCCACCCATTTCTCAATAATAATATCCCATTAAAATACCACCTGACCTGCCAAGCCAGAAAGAAGCTCTCTTTTTCTACGCAACCATCACACTCTACATAACTTTGTGTGGCATGCAGTTTTTGTTTTGTTTTGTTTTTTTGCCTTGCATCATGGTCCTGTAGTGTCTTAACTTACCATATCTCCCACCCAATCCCGCTTCAACTAGAGAGTACATTCTCTGAGGCTAGGGGCCAGGTCTGAGTTGTCTCATCTTCCCATCCTTCACCTAGTACAGAGCTATGGTTAGGGGCTTAGCAAGCAGCTGTCACATGATTGCATAAAAAATGTAATCATTAGGATATTTTGTTGATTTATTTCTCATCCTTTGTCTGTGAACATCTGTTTTTCCTCCAGTACACTGAAGCTTAACTCAACAATAGGGCTATAAATAAAAACAACTAGAAGTATAAAGTATAGTGATTTCAATATTGTGCTTAATAAGTTTGGCTATTTATATAGTGAGGATGTAGAATTGTGGTGTGTTAGATTATACCAACCTATTATAAGGGTTAGGTGTATGCTACAAAGACTATCTCAATATGTAGAAGACACTACAGGCTTATTTGCATGAGAGCACAAGGGCCCACATAGGAAGATACTAAACCCCAAAAGAAGATAGAGTTGAGGCAAACAAACTTGTTTAAACCCAAACATTGGATATAAGGGAACGGGCAAAGTTTGAGGACAACAGGGTATGAATTTTTCCGTCTGTGGCCTGGTTTCACCCTATCTTTAGAACTCTTGCAAGGACCAATGGAAAAGAAAGCTGTGACAAAAAAAAGATATAGAGAGCTAGAGACAGACAGACAGATACATATATATGAAGTGTGCATGAGAGAGATCCACTCTGTGATCTGTGGTCTGTGTGTCAGAGTGTAATAAAAGCAAGGTGGAGCAAATTCCCCTGGCAGTGATGTGACTGTGGGAACACAAGTGGAAGATGCGTGTTTCTTTTTCTTTCTTTCTTTTCTTTTCTTTTTTTTTTTTTTTTTTTTTTTTTTTTTGAGGCAGAGTTTCATTCTTATTGCCCAGGCTGGAGTGCAAGACACTACTTGGTGCAGTCTTGGCTCACTGCAACCTCTGCCTCCCAGGTTCAAGCAATTCTCCTGCCTCAGCCTCCTGAGTAGCTGGGATTGCAGGCACCCGCCACCATGCCTGGTTAATTTTGTATTTTTAGTAGAGATGGGGTTTCACCATTTTGGTCAGGCTGGTCTCGAACTCCTGACCTCAGGTGACCCACTCACCTTGGCCTCCCAAAGTGCTGGGATTACAGGAGTAAGCCACCATGCTAGAGATGCATGTTTCTAGTGACTGATGGAACACACACAAAAGTACAGGTGACATAAAGAGTCTTTGCATATCTGTAAGTGGCTAAAGGAGAAAGAAAGTGGTTAACAGAGATAGAGAAGGGGCAAGGGTGATACAGGGTATTCGTGCACATCATGGAGGCCTGGGGTCCCCTGACACCAACCTCAGGGTGAGGTAAGGCCCCCCGGAAGCCTGACCATGGAAGCAGCTACAATAATCTTGAAGCAGTGGCTTGTGGCCATTCAGGCTGTGAGAGGGAAGAGCATGCTGTCACAGGAGCACTGCATGCTGCAGCACATGCGGGAGATTTCTGTGAACCTCTCAATGACTCAGAGCGACTCCAGAGCAGTGGGGTTTCCAGGGTCCCATTTTTGACTATGGTCCCACGTTTACATGGCCGCCGACACATAGGGTATAAGATAGGAAAGAAATCTTCCCACAAGGTGAACGCCCATTTGGTGAGTCCACCCAGGGACACTCACAGGGAGAATCCTCTCAGAAAAAGCACCGCAGAGCCACAGAGCCACCATTTTTTCCTGGTGTGCTCAGGAACTAAACACAATACAAGGTGGAGTGACTCCCAGCTGGCTGAATGCTCTTTCCTGAAAGCCGACCCAGCTTTCTCTTGACCCAGCCCAAGGTTAGCCTTGAGAATTTCATAAAGGCGTAAATAGCCTCAGGAATTCAGTCACAATGCATGGCTAATTGGTAACTTGATCTGGGGATAATTTTGTAGGCTTGGATCCTCCCTAGATGGACCCTGGAATCCAGGTGGTCTGGATGCCAAGAGTTTACATGGGAAAATCCAAATCTTTGTGTCTGCCCACATCTCAGTCTCATGCAACAGTCAGGGAGGTTCACAGGTGGCCCGAGGCACAGTAGGTGGCTCAAGGCAGCAGAAGTCTAGCTATACCTAGGCCCATGTGAGGGCAGAACTGGCCTTGGGGGTATTGGATGCCATGCTAGCCAAAGTCTGAGGCTTTGACAAGTGCCCCAAGCCTAACCTTATCATTAGAGACCACACAGTTCTCAAACAAAGTTCATCTCAAAGGTGACTCCTTTGGGGCAGGGGCATATGGCAGGTTAATGGTACAAGTTTAGGAATAGACGATCTGAGTTCTAATCCAGACCTCTCTGAGTTGCTCTTTTGAGCAAATTAGTCACTATGTCTGTGTCTTAGTTTCCTTCCCTGTGAAATAGTAAGAAATATTATACCTGTAAGAATTCAAACAAATTTACAAGAAAAAAACAACCCCATCAAAAAGTGGGCAAAGGATATGAACAGACATTTCTCAAAAGAAGACATGCATACAGCCAACAGACACATGAAAAAATGCTCGTCATCACTGGCCATCAGAGAAATGCAAATCAAAACCACAATGAGATACCATCTCACACCAGTTAGAATGGCAATCATTAAAATGTCAGGAAACAACAGGTGCTGGAGAGGATATGGAGAAATAGGAACACTTTTACACTGTTGGTGGGATTGTAAACTAGTTCAACCATTATGGAAAACAGTATGGCGATTCCTCAAGGATCTAGAACTAGATGTACCATATGACCCAGCCATCCCATTACTGGGTATATACCCAAAGGATTATAAATCATGCTGCTATAAAGACACATGCACACGTATGTTTATTGTGGCACTATTCACAATAGCAAAGACTTGGAATCAACCCAAATGTCCATCAGTGACAGACTGGATTAAGAAAATGTGGCACATATACACCATGGAATACTATGCAGCCAAAAAAAGGATGAGTTTGTGTCCTTTGTAGGGACATGGATGCAGCTGGAAACCATCATTCTCAGCAAACTATCGCAAGAACAGAAAACCAAACACCGCATGTTCTCACTCATAGGTGGGAACTGAACAATGAGATCACTTGGACTCGGGAAAGGGAACATCACACACCGGGGCCTATTATGTGGAGGGGGAGTGGGGAGGGATTGCATTGGGAGTTATACCTGATGTAAATGACGAGTTGATGGGTGCAGCACACCAACATGGCACATGTATACATTTGTAACAAACCTGCACGTTATGCACATGTACCCTAGAACTTGAAGTATAATAATAATAATACAAAAAAAGAAATATTATATTGATCCCCGACCTCAGTCTCTGTCACAGAGCTCCTAAAACCCTTGTAATTTCCTGAGCAACAAGCATGCCAGGAGAACCTTTTGATCTAATGTTTGGTCTCTGTTCGGGTTCTGAGACAGAGCTCCTAACACCCATGCAGGTATGGATGACAGGGGAATCCTTTGTTCTAGTATTTGACTTTTGACCTCGATTCCTAATAAAGAGCTGCTAAATTCCTAGAAATTTCCTGGTGATAGGAACATCTTTTGTTCTAATGAGGCAACTCTTAGCAGGCTCCCGGTTAGGAACTGGCCACCAGAAAGACCAAACCATCATTAGAAGCTTGGAGCTTTCAGCCCTACTCTCCACTCACCAGAGAGAAGAGAGGGGCTGGAAGTGGATCTAATAATTCGTCATGCTTACGTGGTAAACCCTCCATACAAATGTCTGAACAATGGGGCTCAGAGAGCTTCCAGATTGGCAAATACATCCACATTCAGGGAGGGTGGCGCATCCCAACTCCACAGAGACGAAGCTCCTGGACTTGGGACCCTGCCGGACGTGGCCTGTGTGTGTCTTCATCTGGTGGTTCATCTGTATCCTTTATTATATTTCTTAATAAACTGGTAAACACAAGAAAGCATTTCCTGAGTTCTGTGAGTCATCCTAGCAAATTGATCAAAGCCATAGAGAGGGTAATGGGACTCCCAATTTATCCCCAGTTGGTCAGAAGTATAGGTGACAACCTACGACTTGCAATTGGTGCCTGAAGTGGGGGCAGTCTTTTGAGACTGAGCCCTTAATCGGTGGGATTTCATACTATCTCTAGGTAGACAGGGTGCGAATTAAATTGGATCATAGGACATCCAGCGGGTATCCACTGGAGAACTGCTTGGCTTACATCTGGTGTCAAAAGTGTCCTGCTGAGTGGTGTGTGAGAGCAGGCAAAGCAATTTGTTTTTTCCTGTATCTCCAATTGGCTATTGGTGTGAAAATACTATCTACGATCTCATTCATAATAGCAAAAATCAAAGGAGATTAAATGTGGTATGTAATTTCTTTTTCTTCATCTCTCAAACTTTAAGGAAGCTTCTTAAGTCTTGGCTTTACACATGATAATAGCTATTTATTGTGTTGTGGGAGTCAGTAAAAGAACAAATTGAAGAATGCATGAAGAATGAGTGAAATAGTGAACACACTATGGACTTCCAGGAATTGAATGCATTTAATTCTATTTTTAATGTAAATGTAATTATCCATGTTTTACTATTTGTTTAAATTATATTTTACTTAGATGATTTATTCTTATTTTTTAGAATAACATACAGAGTAACCTACCTCCAGCCTTTGTGTACAGATTTAACTACTTATGCTTTGAACAAGTCAACTTTCTTTTGCAGCCCTTCTTATCCCATCATCTGACTATCCTGAAGAATGGTTTTTTAAATTGGCAGTTTCTGGATAATTTCCAAGTCTATGAGATCTCCCTTGAGATACAAAGACCTGTGCAAAACAGTCCAGATTTGGACATATTTGTAGGTTATGTCTAGTTTTCTTTTTTTTTTTTTTTTTTGCTATCACACCATGTGTTAGCCTACTTTCTCCATAGAATAGTCCACAGAAATTCATAGGCTTCTTTTTGGAACATGACTCTCCAACTTGACGCATCATGAAAATCCTTAAGGAGCTTATTAGAAATAAATTCCTGAGCCGGATGAGACATAGATTCAATCATCATCTCTAGGATGGGTCTTGGGGAGCTATATCTTTATCAGGCTTTCCAGGTGATTCTAACGATGGATCAGGTTTAGAAACCATAGTCCTAAAAGAACAGGTTAGATTATTTTCTTTCAAATGTGCTGTCTTGTACTTGTCCCTATGGAGACTCATCTACATTTTTCTGCCGCTCACCCTGCATTGAGAGAACTTTATGTGGTATATTTCCTTTGTAAATTCTGTTTGTCACTGTGTATTCTCTACCTTACATTACAAAAGCAGTCCCTGGTGAAAGGAAATCCTGCGGACAGACTTCTTCTCTTCCTTGAGGTAAGCCCATTTATCCCTGCTCTTTGTTAGAGTTCTAAGTACTGAATTATTGACAAAACAATCACCAGGTGGCTAAGTTCAATGGGGAAAAGCACTGCCATGTTCCATGGGCAAAAACACAGAATAGAGTTTAGTTACTTGTATTCTTCAAATTAGTTGAAAATTTATGCAAATATCCCACTTTTGGGGGGGGGGACGGAGTCTCGCTCTGTCACACAGGCTGCAGTGCAGTGGCACAATCTTGGCTCACTGCAACCTCCGCCCCCCCCCCCCCCCCCCCCCCGGTTAAGCAATTCTCTGCAGCCTCCCAAGTAGCTGGGATTACAGGCGCATGCCACCACGCCCAACTAATTTTTGTATTTTTAGAAGAGATGGGGTTTCACCATCTGGGCCAGGCTGGTCTTGAACTCCTGACCCTGTGATCCACCCGCCTCAGCCTCCCAAAGTGCTAGGATTACAGGCTTGAGCCACCGTGCCCAGCCAAAAACTCCACTTTCTGAGATACACAAAATAATCCACCCTCCAGATAAGGGAGAAAAAGAATGACTAATCCTGGACCATTCTCTGGTTTGAATATTTGAAGGAAATCCTCATCTTGCCAAGTAGGTTAGATCATCTGCAATTGATTAGTAAGAAATCAATTTGCCTTGGCATATCTGTTTAGAGATTATTCTCCTTAAGATAGGTCTTGTGATCTGACTTATTCTGGAAGGCCTCTGTCCATTCTCCATCTTTGTAACCACCACACCTCATCATAGCTGTTTTCTTCCTTCTTTTGAATCCACAAATGCAACTGAACCCCTGTTCTTTCAGTAGCCACAACACCAGTTTCAGAAATGCCATTGTCCTCTGGCCAGCACCATTTACTGGCCTCAGTGGTTGTGGCGTTTTTAGTAGCAGTGAGGGGAGAAGAAGTGGCAGTTTAGTGTTCACCAAGGCATTGACCCGACTACACCGGGGCACCTTTTTGGCCACTGGTCTGACTCAGGTTGGTGACTTACCTGACAAACACAGTTAACACTCGACAGTCATTCTCACTGGCACTTACTGTTCTCATCAGACAAGTCATACAACTGGGAGTTTGTGTGGATTTGTTTTTGTGGCCAGTCATGTGGAAGGCCTTCCAGAATATTAAATTAAGCAGACATTCTGTTCCTCTGCAGCTAATACACAGAGCACGGGGGCAACATGGCATATGCTTTGACAAGCTTAAAACCCTTGACAATTTTCCAGGAACAGAAAGTGACCTGTTGAATTTTCCTGGAATAATTCTAACACCTTAAGGAGAAAGAAGGGTCATACCAAACTCAGCATGATTACGTGGACAATTTTTAATTAAGGAGGGAAGACACTGGAGATTTTAAAGTGAGAGAATTGAGTAAGAGGTGAGAGAATGGGACGATACAGGTGGTTTTCCTCCCCAAAGAAAGAATGGTTTGTTGGTACCTACAGATGCATGAGTACAAACATTAGACACACTTAGTTCTTTTCTGAAGCTGAGTTCTCCAGAAGCAGACATCGAGACCTGGATTTATGTATAAATATTTTATGAAGGAAATGTTTCTAGGAGAAACTGGTAAGAGAGTGAAAGACAATCTGATGCTGCCAGGGAGCTTTGGAATGTAAACATTTCTTCACTCTGTCCCAAGTCTTGGCAAGGAAACAGAGCTTCAGACTTCTACCTTGTCAGTCACTGGCTCAGGGCTGCCTGGGCAGGGTGGGGGTGGGGAGCAAACTTTGGGTCTTTGGTAGAACAGTCAAAGGGGCTCAAGCGCAACCCTCTGAAGAGAATCGGAAGAATAGGTCATTGGAAGAAAGCACACAAATGCCTGTGAAGGCATCAAAGACATCCAAGAAGATCTGAGCAGACCGCAGACATTATCTGTCATTGAGTAGTGCAGGAAAAACATATTCCCTAGGCAGGAAAAGAGTCATTTATATATCACACAATATGTTTTGAGCACCTATCATATATACCTCTCCCTATGCTAAGTGCTTGAGTTTAAAGATGAATGGTTCTTTTCCTTGAATGTGTTAAGAACTATTCTTGACTTACATATCAAATGTTATGGGAATAGTCCCCAAAGCAAAGTTGATGGACTCAAGGACAGTGAGGGTCACCCAACCTGGGACATATGAAGCATTTGGAAAATAGAATTGAGTCCATGAGGAATTAAATCAATCAATATTTATTTGATGACTGAAAAGGCAGTTTTTTAAAAAATCCAAACACAAGGAATTAAATTTTTAAAATTGCTTCAATAATCCACAACATATTAACAATATGTGTAACATATCAAGCCTCATTTTCGAATAAAAACCAAGCAGAGCATAGAATTTAGTTCAAGTTCTGGTTCTTGACTCCCATGAGGGGCATGGAAGAGCTAGCTGAGCTACCTAAGCTTGTGTCTCTGCCACTGTGGAGGGTAGCTGTAACCATTCCTAGGATAAGAGTAGAAATGAGGTTGGGTGCGGTGACTTACGCCTGTAATCCCAGCACTATGGGAGGCCGAGGTGGGTGGATCACCTGAAGTCAGGAATTTGAGACCAGCCTGGCCAACATGGTGAAACTAATTTTAGTCTCTACTAAAACTACACAAATTAGCCAGGTGTGGTGGTGGGTGCCTGTAATCCCAGCTACTCGGGAGGCTGAGGTAGGAGAATTGCTGGAATCCAGGAGGCAGAGGTTGTAGTGAGCCGAGATTGCCCCACTGCACTCCAGCCTGGGTGACAGAACAAGACTTCATCTCAAAAAAAAAAAAAAAAAAAAAAAAGAGTAGAAATGAGAGATCCCGAGTAAACTACTAGCAGAAGTGGGAGAGTCGTTTCTTCATTGATGAGTTAGCTATGAGTGGGTAAAAGGGAATATTGTTTTCTTTAGCTTCACCTGTTGTAATCAGAAGTCCCTGGGCTGCCTTGCTTTCTAATAGAAGTCGCATGCATTCCAAGAATCAATCTCTTTCAGACATCATAACCTCTGCCAACAGATTCTGAATCATACAGCTTCTATCAGAGGAATTCACCTCAAAGGATCCTGCTAAGCAAAGAACAGTCATACCTATATGGGTGGTACCTACATATATCAGTAACAAGCCACACCTGAACCTGGCAAGGAGCGATGAGCTTGCCAAAGATTCTTTTGTGAAAGTAGGACACAAGAGCAGCTGGAGGAAAAGTAGAGAATACGTAAGACCTGGACTTCAGAGCACGGCTCCTGTAGACTGAGCTCAAGGGCAAGGGTTGTACCTTCTTTGTCTATGGAGCCTCATTTTAGGACCTAGAATAGTGTTTTGACTATGGCAGTTTTCCACAGTTATGGGCAGAATTTAATGGAGGAGAGCTGAATAAGTTGGAGAACTACTGTTACATCCAGGGGTTGCTTTTTGCCAATAATATAAAATCTAATTCCCTCTCCACACTGTTCAGACTTCCATTCTCTGGCTCCAGTTTAGTTCGGTTGTCTTAGAGGTTTTTCTTCCAAGGCTCTTCTTCACAAATAGAGGAAGACAGAGTGCACATTCTCAGTTGTCATTTTTTATGGTAAGTGTACATTTTAGTTCGTACTTGAAATATATTTCTGAATTTGAATAATATCTAGGTGGATCACCTGAGGTCAGGAGTTCAAGACCAGCCTGATCACCATGGAGAAAACCTGTCTCTACTAAAAATACAAAATTAGTTGGGAATGGTGCTGCAGCCTGTAATCCCAGCTACTTGGGAGGCTGAGGCAGGAGATCCCTTGAACCCGGGAGTCAGAGGTTGCAGTGAGCTGAGATCGCGACATTGCGCTCCAGCCTGGGCAACAAGAGCAAGACTCCATCTCAAAAATAATACCTTTAAAGTTGAGATTTATTTTGCTTTTCAAATTTTTGTTCACTCTTTGAAAAAAGTATGGGTCAAGGAAATAAAATGTTCCATGAGTGAAATGATTTAATAATTGCCCAAATTTTACCTTTTCCCTGTGTTTTATTTCATTAAAATTCATTTATTAGTTGCTATGTTACTATTAATTAAAATGTATACATTTTTCTCCTCTAGTAAAAAATGTCTTAGTATAGTTGAAAAGTATTGATTGCTTCTTTATACACAGTAATCTTTATTTTGTTTTTTATTTTTAAAAATCATTTTTACTGGCATAATTACATATACAAAATTCAATAAAACACCATTTTACTGTCTATGTTTATTTTCTGGCCATTGCTATTAATTCTATCTCACACTTAAAAAATTTATCACTTAGACAAGGGGGACGTAAAGAACGATCTTCTCTGAGCGCCAAATACGTCCACAACGCCGCTTTGCCTCCTGGGATCCTATGACTCTGTTCGCTGTGCACACTGTCCTAGGCACTCTGGCTTCCTTCCTGGCCACCAGCTTCAGGATTTTGACACCTGATATTCCTTTTACTCAGAACCCTCTTTGCCCAGGTAGCCACGTGCCCTTAGCTCCTCACGTCTTTGTAGTGTCTCCCCTGACCACCTTGTTATTATTAATATTTTTACAAAGTATTTGTATCTTTATTCAATTAAATTAAAACAGACCTGCCAGGTATATTACATAACATTCACTATATACATATGACTTAGGCAATGCAAAATCATTCTAGATATGTTGATTACTCAGCTATGAGTAAAACGTGAATGGTATCAGGGATGCCCAGCAAAGGCTCCTTTTCACATTGAGTGCCTGCGTTTCCGTGGTATGGTTAGAGGGACAGCTACGAGCCATGACATGGATTCCCAGCAAACTTTTATGGGAGAAGGAGGGACAATGACAATCTAGCATAGATGAACAGTCTCCTAAATGCAAATAGAATACTTGACAGTTACGTTTTTTAAAAAGTTCTTCCATCGTGTTAATGACACAAAAATTATCTTTTTTGAAGACAACACCACCACATTTTGTTTGGGTCTGTCGGGACAGGTCGGGGAATGCTTTTAAAATTGGTATAATTATTCCTAAAACAACAACGGGCTGGGTGTGGTGGCTCACGCCTGTAATCTCAGCACTTTGGGAGGCTGAAGTGGGCAGATCATTTGAGGTCAGGAGTTCGAAACCAGCCTGGCCAACAAGATGAAACCCCCCCATCTCTACTAAAAGTACAAAAATTAGCTGGGCCTGCTGGTGGGTGCCTGTAATCTCAGCTACTCGGGAGGCTAAGGCAGGAGAAACTCTTGAGCCTGGGAAGTGGAGGTTGCAGTGAGCAGAGATTGTGCCATTGCACTCCAGCCTGGGGGACAGGGCAATACTGTGTTTCAAACAAACAAACGTGAAGAACTGCAGTTGTCTTTCTGTTTATTCTCATCGGCCACTTTCTCCTGGTTAGAAAGCACGTCAAACTCTCCTGAACATCAAGTTGGACACTTGTGCTTGCTCAAGGCAATCAATGACTATTTCAGTCAGCAGAAACAGCCAAGTATCATCCTTTAACAGTTTTCATTCACAGCACATTTTCTTCCACAGTCAAAGTGCAAGGATACAGTAAGAGCCAATAAAATGACAAAAGTTTTCATCACAAACAAATTAACTAACTCTGGAATGGATCACGGTATACCTATTTTCTAAAGAAAATATCAAATTCAGTGGTGTTGAAATTTGGGCTATATCCTTAATCCTCGGTCTTTCTGGCATCTCTTCCCTCCACTTACTTTGCTCATTTGGAAACTTTTGTAAACTCTAAAGAGAAAATGAAAAGAATCAAGTTATTAATATAGTTTACTTTTTAAAGCCTCTTTCTTCTTGGTTAGTGTAATGATTGTGATGATGATTACTTCTCTCCTACTGAGTGTGGTGGGTGCTATCGCTGGCCTTTTATGAATATCATCTTAAACCTTTATGCGACCGTATAGTTATTATCGACATTGTTAAGTACTAGAAACCGAAATTTCAGATTTTAAGTGATTTGTCCAGGGTCATCAGTAAAGCAGGGATTAGAACTCAGATTTTTCTAATTCCAAAATGATTCCTACATTCTCTATCATAAGCCTATCTCCCTTCCTTCAATTCTCATTGTCACCCCCAATATGTTCATTAGTTTCAAAGTCTGCAGGGTTTTTATACATCTCTCACTGGCTAATCCTTTTGTCTTAGGTTTTTAGCAAAGTGACTATTTTCATTCCTTGGCGGAGACATTTATGGGTTGCATCCAAAATCATTTGTCTTTCTAGTTCGCCAACTTCTTCCTCCTTCATTCCTCAAGTCTTGACGCACTCATATCTAGCTCAATAAACAAACACTAGGAAAAACCCCACAACAACCAGATTAACAGACCAATCCTGCTCCTGGTAAGATTTTCTTTCTTTCCTTTGTTAGTCTAATAGGCAAAGTGTGTTAAGAGATTTTAAAAGCGCCCGAGAAGAGCAATCACAAGTCTTGACGATTCCAAGTTCACAGAAGCCCAAGGCATTTTGACATTTCTCCAAGGAGTTAGCCAGGAGAGATCCTCACTGGCTGAGTTTAGATGGAGGAGAACAGTAAGAAGGACCACCGGGCTTTGCTCAACCAGGGAGAGGAGGATGAACTGGTGAGTCTTCCCTTTATTTTACTAGTCTTCTCGAAGTGCCCAATGCTGTGAGTAGGGACTGCAGCTAAATTAGAAGATAGAGTGTAGCATTTGCGCTTCAGGCTTTAAGACCTTGAAAGGTTTCAGTCTGGTAAGGCTCCTTAAGGGCTGCAAAGAACGATTTTATTGTGGGGAAACCTGCAGGGGCTAAGAAACTTATGACCTCTGGATGATAGAATTCTTGCCATCTTCATATGCAATGAACCTGTGATGTTTCCTCAGACATTTACAGTATTTGTAGAGCCCCTTGTGGTGCTCAATGGGATGTCTCCCCCTTATTATCTGGGCTGCTATGTGATTGAACAAACTCTAGTGAAAACAAGAACTCCTTTTTTATTCTCATGCTTCGGGTATGTATGCATAACCTAGGCTTAGGGGGCTTTGGGCTGAAGTCATGCTTTTTATAAGCGTGGAGAGAAGTTTTAAGCATCAACCACTAAAGAAGGAGTAGAATGTGGCCTGGGATTTTTAACACGTATTTTAAAAATTTCTCATGTCTCCAATTATTTCCCCACTGCTCTTTTCATCAAACACACACACACACACACTTAAAAATAATTATTAAAAAGTTGAAAACTATAGTGTTTATTTGGTGCTAAAGTGTTTATATTTATGATTTTATATAATCCTCAGAAATCAGTGATGAAAGAACTAATCCGATTTTATTGAAAAGAAATCTGAGACCAGGGAGGTTAAATAACTTGTGCAAGGTCATTAGCCTGCAAGGGACAGACTGGGAATCCAGCCCACTCCTTCTCCACATCCTGTTCTGTTCACCGTACAACAGGTAGCTCCAGTTAGACAGCGAAGAAAGGAGACAGAGACAGACGGGGGAAGGGTCAGAGTGAGGGCACATTTGGGGGCCCCAAAAAACTTGGAGAACATGGTTTGTAGATTAGAATGATGTCAGTTTCCTGGCTGGCCTCCTGGTTCCCTGTGAGTTCTGGGGCAAATCCATACAGCTCTCCCTCCACCTGTTCTTGTTTGCTAATTGAAGGAAACATGATTTCATCTACATCTGTGTTGTTCAGTAAGGCAGCCACGGGCCACATGTAGTTTCTGAGCACTAGAAAAGTAGCTAGTCCACACTGAAATATGCTTTAAGTGTAAAATATGCACCAGATTTTGAAGAATTTAGTCAAAAAATAGTAAAGTATCTTATTAACAATTTTTATATTGTTAACACATTGAAATGACAATATTTTAGTTAGGTTAAGTAAAAATTTCACTTGCTTCTCTTTACATCTTTAATGTGGCTGCTAGGAAAGTTAATATTATGAAGGCAGCTCATATTTGTGGCTTGCATTATTGTACCACGCTAAGCTTGACGATAGCACAGCACTTTGAAATCTTCAGAATGAAGGCTTTTAGAGAACGAAAAATCTATTCACCTGTGTTCGCCGCTGAACAATTCTGTTAGCTCTGATGTTTTCAACATGTAGATAAGAGTGCGGGAAAAAATTGCATGGCTCTTTATTCTTCTCTAACTAGTTGCTGTATTTGTAAAGTTTATAGCCTGATACTTTAATTCTCTCACTCACAGAAAGGACATTGGTATCACAGGATTAAATAATGAGCCAGGTGCCCCAGTTTTCTTCATTGTTGCAGGTGATCAAACACTTTTACAGATGCTCACCAGAAATCTCTATTAGGGATCCCTAATAGAGTTAAGTAAGTTAAGTGGTAAGTTAAGTAAGCTTAACTCATTCTGGGGAAAGAGAGATGGCTGTAGATTTCTTTTTCAGCATTCTGGGGCGTAGAGCACAGATGCAAATCCTACTCTGGTTGATCAGGTAATCCGGGGACTCAGGTAAGCCTGAGGGAGCTGGGATGACTGAACTGTGGAAGCTGTGGCTTAGCTCCAGGAAATTGCTGTCCTGATCTTGCAATTGCTGGTCTTTTAGAAGGAAGCCAGATGGGGAACAACACACACTGGGGCCTATCAGAAGGTGGGAGGTGGGGGTGGGAGAGCATCAGGAAGAACAGCTAATGGATGCTGGGCTTAACACCTAGGTGATAGGTCAATCTGTGCAGCAAACCACGACGGCACACTTTTACCTATGTAACAAACCTGCACATCCTGCACACGTACCCCTGAACTTAAAAGAAAAGTTGGAAGTTAAAAAAAGAAAAGAGACCCCTGGCCAGGCACAGTGGCTCATGCCTGTAATCCCAGCACTTTGGGAGGCTCAGGTGGGAGGATCTCTTGAGGCTGGAAGTTCGAGACCAGCCTGGTTAACATAGAAAGAGCCCGTTTCTGTTATAAATAAACAAAAAGAGACCCTAGAGATCTCCCTTGTCCCTTCTACCATGTTAGGGCACATAGAAAAGATGGCCGTCTATGCAGCAGAAGGAGGGTCCTCACCAGACACTGGATCTGCCAGCACCTTGATCTTGGACTTCCCAGACTCTAGAAATAGATGTTTTTAAAGCTAAAAGGTAAAAAATAAATAAATAAAGGGAGGCCAGAAATCTGACTTTTTATGTGAGATAGCCTGATGATAAATTTTGAAAGCAAATTCATCTTTTGAAAACAATCAGTAGGTCAAACTAAACCTGGGCACAGTTTAGTCCCAGCCGTGGGGGCTGTCACATGTTGACAGCCTCACCCCGCTTGCTCTTTCTTCGAGGAAGATTCCCTTTGGCCCAGTCTAACTTCTGCTTGTGCTCAGTATTTCAAGTGTACGAGCAGTTGTAATCGTGAGAGTCATTGTGGTAAACATTAGAGACAGTGGAGGCAAATAATGAACTCCTTCAATCAAACACCCATGGAGAGCCTAAGTGGATGGAGGGGCGATGCTGTGAGATTATGCAAGCACAGTCTTGGGTGATTCTGCTGAGCTCAGCATGGATATAAAGCTTTGCACTGGCCTCTAGAGTTGAACCCTGTTTCCATTCCCATCTCCTGTTCTTATCCTGCTAGTGCTTACTGTCCCAGCTACGGTGCAGTGCTATGTGCTTGCCACACAGGTTTTCATTTTACCCAAAACCTTACAACAGCCCTGCAATCAATATTCTCACTGTACAGGCCTTTATTGTTTTTTCCAGCCTACTCCCATCTGCTCCCTACCCTCCTCACGACTATCCAGCTATAATAGGCTCCTTTTCTTCACCTGCCTTTTTCCTAAAACTCTGCCCTGCCCGGGTGATTCCCTCAGCCTCTCCATTTGCAGTCTGCTTTTCTTGTCTTCTCCAGCGGTCTCAGGACCCTTGGCTTCTCTAAGAGCCTGCAGGAGCCTTCACAACACAAGACCCTAAATAAATCTGAAGCCTTCAGGTTATATAGCTCCATACTTAATGGAATGGGATTTGGCTTCAGGCTGACCTGAGTTGAATTCTAGTTCTGTTAGGCAAGTTATTTGACCTTTCTAATACCTACCATTTGGGATTGTGGTGAAGATTAAATGAGGTAATACAGCTTTTGTAAACATATCTTCTGCAGTAGGTATTATATAAGAAGTTTCCCTGTTTTCCTTCCCCATTAGGTTTGAGAAATACTGTGTGAAATGGTTACGCAAATAACAGCAGGGCTTCTCAAATCTTGAGTATATTTGTTTTGGTCTGCTTTGTGTTGCTGTAACAGAAGACCACAGACTGGGTGATTTACAAAGAAAATAAGTTTATTTGTTATGGTTCTGGAGGCGGGAAGTTCAAGGCTGAGGGGCCATGCCTGGTGGGGGCCTTCTTGCTGAGTCATCCCATGGTGGAAGGTAAAAGGGCAAGAGAGCACGAGAGAGCAGGAGAGTAAGAGGGGGCCCAACTTGCCTTTTTAATGAGCCCACTTTGCAGTAACTAACCCACTAGGGTGAAAATAATGTTCACAAGGGCAGAGCCTTGTGATCTAATCACCTCTTATTCGCCCCACCTCCCAGCACAAGAACCTTGAAGGACACATTCAAACCATATCAATATTATGGTTTTCTGTGATCTCTTAAGGAGCATTACAGTGCACTGTATAGCACTATGTGTGTGTGTGTGTGTGTGTGTGTGTATATATATAGTGTGTGTGTGTGTGTGTCAGGGTCTTGCTCTGCCACACAGGCTGGAGTGCAGAGGTGTGATCATAGCTCACTGCAGCCTCAATTTCCCAGGCACAAGCAATCCTCCTGCCTCAGCCTCCCATATAGCTGGCACCACAGGCATGTGCTACACCAGCTGGCTAATTTTTTTAAAATTTCAGTAGAGATGAGGTCTCCCTATGTTTTCCAGGCTGGTCTCAAACTCCTAGGCTCAAGTGATCTTCCTGCCTCAACCTCCTAAAGGGATTATAGGCGTGAGCCACCTCACCCAGCCACAGTGCACCACATTTCCCACACTTATGCATCCATGGAATCTTTCTGTTAGTGTGTGTGTGTGTGTGCAAATACATGCACAGATTATCTCCTGACCATTGTCTCATGGAACCTCCATAGGAAGGTTGGAATGTTCTCAATGACTGATAGGTATTATTTTATCATTATACCCTGCTGGTAGGAAAAATAATCATGACGGCTCTCATCAGCCTGGTTTGTCTGGAAGCACACTGTGTGCATATCAGCCTCTGTTTCAGCAGCTCCTCTGCCCACAGGCTCCATTTGCCTTCTGAAGACGACTTTGATTCTGACCCCACTGGAGCCACAAGTGCTGCTTGATTCATACCAGTTGCAAAGCCCAACAGTTCCATCTGTGTTCCTCTTCTATGCAGACACCCACCAACAAAATGTCAAAATTACAAATCAGAGCAGCCTCAGAAGGCAAAATGGCTGCTTGGTGTGGACAAAACAGAACTGACAAAGGTGCATTTTGCTTCGAAGTAATTTTCTTCTGCTGAACAGTGGAGGAGCCCTGGACTCTGAGATAGCAAACCTGGGTTTTAGTCAAGGCTCTGCTGCTAACCATGTGGTTGTGGACACCTCTTTGGCCTTGGCTCTTTAGCTAAGAACAATACCACTAGCTCTCCTGACTCACAAATTTTGTGAGGGTCACATGTGAGATATGGAAAGTGCTATGAAAAATAAGTGGTTCATTTATGTACAAGGAATCAAGAGTTACAAAGTGCAAAAATAATTAGAAAATGCAGGAATACATACTTTGAGATTGGTGTTGAGGATATTTCCTTTTTTTCTGGTTAAAACGTAAAGAATGATCATTGTTTGAGGTTATCATTGAGAAAACAAGTAATATGTAATGAGTTGTTTTAAAAAAAATCAAGATTTGGCTGGGCGTGGTGGCTCATGCCTGGAATCCCAGCACTTTGAGAGGCCGAGGCAGGTGGATCACCTGAGGTCAGGAGTTTGAGACCAGGCTGGCCAACATGACAAAACCCCATCTGTACTAAAAAAAAAAAAAAAAAAAAAAAAAAAAAAAAAAAAAAATAGCTGGCCATGGTGGCAGGTGCCTGTAATCCCAGCTACTTGGGAGGCTGAGGCAGGGGAATCGCTTGAACCCGGGAGGCAGAGGTTGCCGTGAGCCGAGATCACGCCATTGCACTCCAGCCTGGGCAATAGAGTGAGACTCTATCTCAAAAAAAGAAGAAAAAGAAAAATCAGGAATTTTGAACATGTAGATTATTTTATATATGCAATGTAATGTATCTTACATATACAAGGTCATCCTCCAGTAAAAAACTTCCCCCAAAAAAAACCACTCGAAGGATTAAAACTGAAAAGAAAAAATTGAAACTGAAAGTCAGCCCTGTTGGCTCTCTCCTGTTTTCAGTCAACATGTATATTATCAGGTTGAATGAGGTAAAGGTAAGCTTATCGATCTTCAAATGACACCTAGCTATGAGGGAAGAACAACAATATAGGTGACAGAATCAAGATTCAAACATTTCTCTAGGGTGGATTGTAGGTGAGACATTGGCAAGATGCAATGCAACAGACCACATTATTGAGTTTTTGTTTTAAGTTATTTTCAAAATACAAGGTGAGGGTATGAGTGACTTGGGTTTGGTAGTTGTACATGAGAAAGTAATTGAAGTGCTTTATTCAATGTGCTGAATTTTATTTGCCAATGTGATGTAGCTATAAAAAATTAGTCCTGGAATGCTTTAATAGAAGCCTGTTCTTCAGAATAGAAGAAATAAATAAAAGTTCTGTCATAATCTGTATTTTATTAGGAAAAATCTAGGAAGTTATATTTAAAACTTTATTCTAAAACTCATACTTAGAAATTTCAAGAAGTGAGTGTATTTGGAGGAATATCTGCATGTCACAAGTAAGAAGTGTTTAAAAGAATTTAGAAACAGTTTCCCAAAGAACCGTCATAATGTTTGTCTTCCAAGAGTTGACAGGCTGATGTGGAGAACAAAAGTAGGCGTTGGTAGATTCCAGCCATATTTATTCTCCTTATGGCAGAACTTCCTTTTTTTTTTTTTTTTTTTTGAGATGGAGTCTTGCTCTGTTGCCCAGGCTGGAGTGAAGTGGCACGATCTCAGCTCACTGCAACATCTGCCTCCCGGGTTCAAGCGATTTTCCTGCCTCAGTCTACTGAGTAGTTGGGATTACAGGGGCATGCCACCACACCCAGCTAATTTTTGTATTTCTAGTAGAGACAGGGTTCCACCATGTTGGCCAGGCTGATCTCAATCCCCTGCCCTTGTGATCTGCCCGCCTCTGCCTCCCAAAGTGCTGATTACAGGTGTGAGCCACCGCACCTGCCAGAACTTCCTAATCATCTGTGGTGGCAGAAACATAACATGACACCCCTGTGATCACCATTCTGTTTGTATAATCCCCTCTAGCTCAGTGTGGGCAGAACCTGTAAATATGAGAAGCTAGGACTCCTGTTACTATATTATGTTCTATGGAAAAAGGGATTTCACAGGTGTAATCCACATGAACTCAACTGAGTTAATAAAAACGGAGATTGGGTACGCCTGACCTAATCAGGTGAATCATTAAAAGAGACTGGGCCTTTCAGGAAGTCAGAGATAGCTAAAGCACGAGAAAGGTCTGATGCAAGGGAGGTTCTATGTTGCGTTTTTGAAGATGGAAGATGCTGTGTGGTAAGGAGTGGTTGCTAAGACTGAGAGTCGCTTCCAGCTGACTACCAGCAAGAGAATGGGAACCTCCATCTCAAGGCTGCAAGGAAGCGAATTCTGCCAACAACCATGTGAGTGTGAAGAGGTCTCTTAGCTCCAGAAAGAGCACAGCTCAGGTGACGCCTTGATTTTAGTCTTGTAAGACGCTCAGCATAGGACCCAGCTAACTGAATACCCAACCCGTAAAAACTGTGAGGTAATAAATCTGTGTTGTATTAAGACTGAGTTTGCTCTGCAGCAACGGAAAACTAATACACCATCACAGCTCTCCAACAAGAGAGTATGCAGCCCTGTAAGGCAACGAAAGGCCCCTCTTAAGCAGACGCAGGTGCTCATCTGCGAAGAACGCTGTATAGCTGTTTTTTCCTAGAGAGAAATTTGAACCAAGTAGTCTCTGAGACTCCCTCCCTGGTTAACAATGCTCTTATTTTACAAATGACTTTTAACCGAACTTGCCATGTTGTCCCATGCCCTTGATCTAGGGCAAATTCTGTTTTCAGAAATTGTTCTTGATAATCAGGCCAGGCATCTTATTAGCTTTTGATCCACACTTGCTGCTCTCTGCTGTTGGCCTCAACAAACAAAGGTCCTTAGTTGGGCTTTCACTTGCAGGAGGACTATATGTTGGCACTCTTGTAATAGTAATGCCGGCTGAAATTATGGGAATACTTGTAGCCAACAGTGGGGTATATTCCTCTCTTTTGTGTTGGGTTTCAAATCACACTGCTAGATAGTGAAAGGTTTATCTTACTGCAGACTGAATGATTTAGTATTTATTTTGAACATACATTTCCAAGACTGTTTCTTTGTTCTACAAGTAATTTATGAATATTAATACTTATTTTAGGAAATAGTAGTGCCTATTTCATAGGGTTGTGAGAATTAAATAACACCTAAGTACTCAGAAGGATCTTATTGTCGAATAGACTCAATTAGTTCTTGTCAAATATAGATAAAAGTAAAAGGGATCCAAGACATCATATCTTGGCTGGGCATGGTGGCTCACGCCTGTAATCCCAGCACTTTGGGAGGCTGAGGCGGGCGGATCACAAGGTCAGGAGATTACATCTTGGCCGACACATTGAAACCCCGTCTCTACTAAAAAATACAAAAAGTAGCCGGGTGTGGTGGCAGGTGCCTGTAGTCCCAGCTACTCGGGAGGCTGAGGCAGGAGAATGGCGTGAACCCGGGAGGTGGAACTTGCAGTGGCAGGTGCCTGGGTGACAGAGTGAGACTCTGTCTCAAAAAAAAAAAAAAAAAAAAATCGTATCGCTGCACAAAGGGCACTCCATGGCATGAATGCAGGGCATAATATGAAACTATGATTAGCAATGCTTGGTCATTGGTTGCAACTAATTCAAATTACTACACATGGGCAAACCAAATAGTAATAGGAGATTGAAGAAAAACGACCATACTAACATGATCAATGAACTGAGGACAATATTATCCGAACATTAAAGAGAAGAACCTTGAGGTAGAGATCAGAAACAGAGTTTTGAGAATGTCCTCCATCTATAACATGTAAAGGAACCCCTTTGGGCAAGTCCAGATAGACAACAAAGGGCAGATTGTTAATGAGGAATAGAAACTCGGTGCTGTGATTGTTGCTTAAAAAACACAAGCAGATAAAACATGATGAATTCTAGCCAGTGGAAGGACATTGAAATAGTGTCCACAGGAAGGACATTGAAATATAATGTACACAGGACATTGAAAGGACATTGAAATATGATAGGAAAAGACATTGAACTATAATCTTGACCACGATTCAAGCATCTAGAAGCTTAGACCTACACAGAAAAATCTACCTTGCTCTAAGGCTGTTGTAATATTCTTGTCCATGGAAAAGCTTAACACATCTCAGCAGAACAAATAAGCAAATACTGGCATTGCCATTTGCAGAATGGAATCATTATAGTGGGAGTTGTTTATGTGATGTCTTGGGTGAGTAAATAGATTAGTAACTTTGTGCTGTAAGAATCTTGGTTTAAGTGAGTGTATTAGGAGCTATAACCCAAAATACCCATTCCAAAGACTCTGAATTGCACACTGCTTTGCTTATGCCTAGTGGGTGCTCAACAGATATTTTAGATGGCTAAACACATGAACAGTGAATGTAAGAATAAAAGAATTTACACAAAAACAAAGACAACCTTGTTCAGAATACCAGTTTTGCATTAATGCTAGTACTCTGGATACAATGAAAATTCAGTTAAAAGGCAGGAAGAGAGCCCAGGCATTGCTTCTACAAGACAAAGAGAATCCCACCAAAAGAGAATTTGGGGAAGAAACCATGTTTAGAGAACGCTGCACCCTATAATTCTCTCTTCCTGAGGAATTCGGCCAATCTTAGTTCCACCTCTGATGGTAAGTGAAACAGCTACCTAGAAAGAAAATTAAAAATACAGTTTAAAAAGTGCCTTTTATATGCTGTACTTAATGTATGTTCTCATTTAACTTATATGAGGTAGCGACTCATATCCATTTTACAATTGAGTAAATGGAGGCTCAGTTAAGTAACATATACAAGGTCACATTATACAAACATCAAAGGTAAGGTGCTCTATTATGTTAATTAATGTTTTTCCTCCTGTATGAGTGAAGAATGATTGCACTGGTGCGTGTGTGTGTGTGTGCACTTGCATATATAGTTACTGCATCTAACTAATCTGAGTCAATTTGCTGTTTATCCTCAAGCCCTTCTCTCGAGTTTCACATACTGCAAAAGTGAGCAGTTTTCTTTTTAGCTTTATTCTGACTTCAGTTTTGACCACTTGTGCTCTTTGGGAAAAGCAAAAGCTCCACGGAAGCCATTGGATCAATCACTTTGAGGAATTCAACTATGGTTGTCATGTTTGGGGTCAGGTTCCAGCCCATGCTGAGGTGTGAAGGGAGTGGGTGGATAAATGGCAGATAGCTGAAAGAGCACTCGGGGGCTGTAGGTAGGTGAAATAAGGCTTTATTCAGCAGCCCTCTCACCAGCAGCTCTCTTACACTGCTCTGTATTGGCTCCTTAGTCCGGTGGCTCCCACACGCAACTGCGTGACTGGCTCTCCCTTGAGGGTCAGCAGCTTAACTCTTTCTCAGCATAAGCAGGCTGAGCTGTGTCCTGGCTGGCTCCCTTCTGTCCGTCTGCAAAAATGGACAGCTCTGGCGCTCTCTTTCTCTGGGCACGAGCGCATCTGTATAGTGTCAGCAAGGCAATTATACCTTTTACAGACAATAATGGTATAGGGCCAAGGGATGGCCTTCCCATGTTATGGCCACATGGCTCTGATAACAAGTGGAGTTACACACCTGCACTACAAACTCACCGAGTCACGCAGGATGTAAACATCCTAACTCGGCCTATCCTTGACCAGAACACAGCCATGTTCCTTACCATGGTGTTCACAGATAGTGTTTAGTTTTGCATATTGCTTGTGGTCAAACTATTTTACAATGACTCCATTGGGATTAGCCACTTTTATTACTGAAATTTTATCGAGTTGTTTGTTACACAAGGTAATTTTTAACACATATTAAGTGCTCAAAATGTTTCAGGAGCTGTGCTAAATGCTTATCTTATTAGTTTCTAACAATAACCCTAGACAATAGTGACTCTTATTATTCTCATCTGTGGAGGAGGAAATTGAGGCAGCAGAAGTAAAGTCGGTTGCCAAAGTCTTGTATGTGGTTACATAGTGGAGGTATGATTTGAACTTGCTTTTCCCATGCTGTATCCTCAGCTTTTAACTGCTACACCAAACTACTGATGCATTTTACAAGCAGCCACATTTTCCCATGAAAAAATCTGAAGTTTGGCAAGTTTAAATCACAGCTGGTAAATAGTGGAGCAAAGGACAGAAGCAAGAGCTTGTAGAAGGCAGTGGGGTGGGGTATAAAGAAAAGAGGTTCTGGTGTCAGACCTGGAAGGAAAGTCTGGCTCTAAGTTGCGATTTACAACAATAACCTCTGTGAAAAAGCGCACGCATATTTCACTGTTATTCCTAATCCAGATTGCTTCCTTTGTATTCTGGGCCTAGAAAAAGACTTTTCAGGCTGTGGTACCTCCTTCAGAATTCTATAGGAAACAAAAATGTGAAGGAACAGCACTGCTTAGACAGAATACAAAGCAAGTCTGTGTGAAGATGGGCACAATTTCTGTGCTATTCAACTCAGCTAATAGGTGGCAGATCTGGGTTCCTGGCCTCATGGAACACAGGCTGTTTCTATTACCAGTCTTGATCCACTATATTGCAACTAAAAGCTGAAATAGTCATCTCTTTCCTCCTGTGACTGAACCTATTATAAAAATCACCTGTTATCATTGACTGAGCTGCTTTTTCTCTCAACACCTTACACCTCTCTTTAAGCCTCACTGCTTTTCCATGTGTATGCTATTAATATTCCTCTAAGTACAGAGATGGAAACTGAGACTTAGAGAAATTAAATCCTGAGCTCACAGGTAATAAGTGGCAAAACTCACAAGGAACCATGTATAATGGGTTTGGGCTTCAGACACTTTCATCCTATTTCCAGTATCTTTACATTAACAACACCTCTGGATACTGTTTATTTTCCTTTTATGGTACAGACATTGCTCCTGGCTCTCTCCTCTACCCTGCATTTCTTAGTGGATTTTACTGGGGGTGTGTAAATATTCAGAAAAAATCTGAGTGGCTCTGACTACATCAGAAGAATAATCATTTATACAATCTAATTTTCCTTTTGATTAGTTGGTCAAAATGAAAACATATACTGTATGACATAGTTTGGCTGTGTCCCCACCCAAATCTGATCTCGAATTGTAATCCCCACATGTCAAGGGAGGGACTGGGTGGGAGGTGATTGGATCATGGGGGTGGTTTCTCCCATGCTGTTCTTATGATAGTGGGTGAGTGCTCACGAGATTTGGTTGTTTGGTGTCTGGCACTTCCCTCTTTGCTCTTTCTCCCACCTGCTGCCATGTAAGACATGCCCTGCTTCCCCTTCTACCATGATTGTAAGTTTCCTGAGGCCTCCCCAACCCATGTGGAACTGAGTAAATTAAACCTCTTTCCTTTATAAATTACCCAGTCACAGGTAGTGTCTTTAGAGCAGTGTGAGAATGGACTAATACACTATAATAAACTCTAATCACACAAACATTAACAAGCTGATTGAAAGTATTGGATTAAAAGAATACCAGATAAAGCAGTGATTCTTCAAAAATCTCAAGTCCCATACCCAGCCACATACCTCTGGGAAAACTGAGAAATGATCTAGAAAGGAGTTTTACCAAGGTCTATGAGGCCAATTTATCAAAGAAGCAAAAACATTGTTTCTATTCAATTTTTGTTCAAGGAACCACACATTCCAGAAAGTTACTCTGACATTTACAAGCTTCTTTCTTCTTTCCTTCTCTTTTTTCTTTTTTATGATATAACATTTTTAAAATAAAAGAATGAAATCCTGTCATTTGCAAAAACATGGCTAGAACTGGAGGATATTATGTTGAGTGAAATATGTCAGGCATAGAAAGACAAATACTGCATGTTCTCACTAATACATGGAAGCTAGAAAAAAATTGAATTCATGGAGATAGAGAGTAGACTGTCAGTTACCAGAAGCTGGGAAGGGTAGGAGGCAGAAGGGAGATAAAAAGAGGATGGTTAAGAGTTCAAATTAAAAAGAATGAAATTGGAGTGTTTCTAACACAAAGAAATGATAAATGCTTGAGGGGATGGATACCCCAATTACCAAGATTTGATCATTGCACATTGTATGCTTGTATCGAAATATCACATGTACCCTGTAAAGGCTGGATAATATTCCATTGTGTATATGTAACATATACATTTCTTTATCTACTCATCCACTGATGGACACAAGTTGATTCCATATTTTGGCTACTGTGAATAGGACTGTAATAAACATAGGAGTGAAGATATCTCTTCAATATATTTATTTCCTTTCTTTTGGATATATATCCAACAGTGAGATTGCTGGATCATATGTTAATTCTATTTTCAGTTTTTTAAGGAACCTCCATACTGTTCTCCATAGTGACTGTACTGGTGGGAATGTAAATTTGGGTTCTTTTTTTTTTCTTCCTCCTCTCTCTGTCTCTCCTTTCTGTGTTTTTATCTTCTTGCTAACTGAAAGAGAAAAAATTCTACTGACATTTTGATATTGAGGTATCCCCAGTCCTATGCAGTATTTCACAGAAACCTCCTCACCTATTATTCACCTATATTCTTTATTAGGGATCTGATTTTACTTTTGCTTCATTGAAAGTCAACTCTTACCAATCATCCACACCAGGAGGTGGTTACTGTCATCCCAGGTCAACAAACCCTCTATTTCCCATATAAATTTCTTCTTTGGCCCTTTCTTCTTTCATTAATTTCTCAAATTGTGCTGCTGTTTTCTCTTTCCCAATCTATCCCAATTAAAGTAATTAAAGTACTTTCTGTCTGCTTGGAACAGAGTAATGAACTCACCTCACTTTTTCTTTCTTTTTTAACCCTCTGCTGACATGTGTAAGTAAAGTGGTGTCAATAAAGTACAGAGATCTTAAGTGTACAGTTCAATTACTTCTATCCTTAATCAGTTTTGCTCATTTTTGAACTTTATATGAATAGAATAGAATAGTATTGCTTTATGGTACTCCATTTGCT
>NC_044549.1:206481468-206520058 GCF_007565055.1 Rhinopithecus roxellana
ATTCGTGGTAGTTTAGTAGTACAAACTATACCCATAGCTCATTAAAATGTGTTTAAAGATTAATAAAATTGCACCCTGTCCAGTAGTAAACCTAGTTAAGTGTCTAACACATCATGCATGCCTTTAATGGCCTGTTTGCTTTTCAAAGATATAAAGCAAGACCAATTATTAAAAAGAAAGATACAATACTGCCTTAGAGTTGCAGTTTTTAAAATTTATTTTTTATAGAACTATTTTAGCCTTTATGTTTTCGAAATATAAAATCCTGATCAGTATGACCACATTTAAAAAAAAGTTCATTTCCCAATCTGAGTAAACACTACCTATTTGTAAAACGTTAAATAGCATAGTTTAATTTTTGATGCTCAAATACATTAGATAGTGCAAAAAAAAAGCTAAGAGTTTTGTGAGAAAACAGTTCAGAAAAAGCCAAAGAAGGAAGGACCAAAATTCTTCTTGCATAAATTATAAAGGTACATGTCAAAAATTTTAAAATTACACTTAATTTCTTTTTGATAAAGTGGGCATCTCGTTGCTCAAAATACTTGTCAAAGTGAATAAAATAGTGATGGAACACAGAAGCTGATGCCATTACCCTTAATCAGAAATAACTTAAGGCTGGGAACTGTGGCTCATGCCTGTAATCCCAGCACTTTAGGAGGAGGCTGAGGTGGGAGGACTGCTTGAGTCCAGGAGTTTGAGACCAGCTGGGACAACATGGTGAGATTCCATCTCTACAAAAAAAAAAAAAAAATTAAAAAATTATCCAGGTGTAGTGGCACATACCTGTAGTCCCAGCTACTTGGGAGGCTGAAGCAGGAGCATCACTTGAGCCCAGGAGGTTGAGGCCGTAGTGAGTTATGACGGGTGTCACTACACTCCAACCTGGACAACACAGCGAAGATAACTTAAATGTGTGTGTGTGTCTGAGCTATGATGAGCTATGGTGGTGTCACTGCACTCCAGCCTGGACAACAGAGCAAAGATAACATGTGTGTGTCTATGTGTGTGTGTGTATCCATTTTAATAAGCCTATGGGAACGTCTGCCCTTATTTCCTGAGATAACATTAGGAAATCATTTAAAACCTTAATCTTTCTCCCATTTGTTTTATGTTTCTGTGACTTTAATCAAATTGACATTTCTTAGAAAGAAGGCAGCATTTTATACTTGTGGAAAAATGACTGAAGCAATAGGTTGGTCATGAGGCAATACATTGGTATTGCCATAATTCCATGTCTTTCTATGGGACTAGGTCACTGTGAAAACTATATAATACCCTGTGGACATGGGCCATGTTGCCTGGATGGCTGATGGTACCTACCCAGAAGGGAAATTTACATAATAATGCCAGTGCTAAAAGTATGTAAGAAATTTATATTTTTATTTTTATTTTTAGGATGTCACTTTTATAAATTATAATAATGTATTATTGCTTAATTGTTTATGTAATAGAATGTAAGCACTTGCTATTAAAATTTCGTTTCGATATAGCCCATACAAATATAAGAAACATAAGCGGAAAATAACTCAAAGCTTTTAACACCCAGAAAATTAACAGGCACAAACATTTGAAGAGGGCCATTTTTTTCCTTTCTAGATTTATTTATCCATGCATAAGGTACAACCTAGGAGGAAACAAGGAGAAAGGAAGAAGAATGGGTAATAGCATAGTTTATAAATATAGGATCACATTATGAATTGCACATTTTAAAATGTGTTTAATTTTATTTGAATATTCAGGAGAAAAACTAAGGGAAATGAAGAAATTGCTTGAATTTCAGTTAAATGTTTTCTTCACCCAAGTGGATGTTAAGTTTCAAAAGATCCCCATGAAATTAAAGATTTTCTAAAATGATGGTTGTTTTTTTAGCTTTCACTGTTTCAACTTGAAACAATATTAATTAACTAGAGCAATTTTTAAGGAATCTCGTTTCTTCCCACCTGACTGCCACTATCTTCCAGCTTTTGTTATATTGCCATTATTTTTATTTGTCAAGGTTACCACATTTTGCATTCTACCGTCACCAATGTTAGTCATATTCTATAGATAAATAGGTGATGCTCACTACTGGATTTCATTGTCAAGTGTTTTTGTTTCATTGTTTTTTCAAGAATCACTGAGGGGTGCTTACTTAAGTTCCTCCATTTCTCAGGATGCGCGTCTTTTATAATCTCAATCATGGCTGTGTCCATTCACTTTATTTCAGAATTTTGTAGATATTTGTCTCATCATCTTTGGGGTTGAATGTCATGAAAAAATCATAGGCTGAACAAAATTATTGCCTTTATAGAGAACTTTCTTTGTGTGCCTAATTGACTAAAGAATATTTTCTTGACCCTGAAATTCCTGACTTATCTGGGATAGGGCTAATGGTGTTGAAGAAATGTTGCTCAATGATATTTGTTAATGCATGATAAGGAAGACTTCCTTCAGGACCACTGAGATAGGCACAGCATGGGGTGTTGCAGTCAGGGAGAGAGATTGGGCTCAACCCCAAATGCAGCATGGGCAAGTGGGAATTTATAGTCAAGGGGCAGGGTGTGGTCAATGGATGAAAATTACTAAGAGGAAACATCAAGTGTACAGGAGATTCTGGCTAAACCAACCTACCAGGACAGGATTCTTTTGAAGACAGGCTAGAGTGTTAGACGTGACCTGAGGTTTGGTGGAGGATGAGGAACCTGATCAAATATCAACAGTGATCGGATATTAAGGATAAGGGATTCTGGTAAACTGACTTAGGAGGGCTCTTGATTTTACAAGGAAGTGCAGAGATGAGCCCAGGAGAGGGTTCAGGAGCCTGACTAAATTTTGTTGTAGCAGAGAATTTTTGTCAGTGACCAGTCATTCTTTATCACTCTTTATCCTGGAACACTGTGAGTTTTTTTGATCTGTGAATTCAAGTCTCTTTTTTTTTTTTTTTTCAGGAAAAGTTTCTAACATTATACCTTTACATACTTTTTCTATTATATTTTCTCATCTCTAGAAACACTAATCCTTATGTTCTATTATCTTGGTTCTCCACCTCTACCCACTTATCTAACTGCTATGAATTCTGTCATTTTCCTCTTCACTGACTATTTTATGAAATTTTCTTCTTGTCATTCTGTTAGCTTTATATTCTTCACTGTTTTCTATCTGTAAATGGTTTTCTATCTGTAACTGTTTTCTATCTGTAAATGGTTTTCTATCTGTAACTGTTTTCTATCTGTAAATGGTTTTCTATCTGTAACTGTTTTCTATCTGTAAAGGGTTTTCTATCTGTAACTGTTTTTCTATCTGTACATGGTTTTCTATCTGTAACTGTTTTTCTATCTGTACATGGTTTTGTATCATCTGTAACTATGGCATTTCGGTTCTCAGTTTGTTTCTCTCATTCTGCCCCCCCTTTCATCCCTTTTCATCTTATTCTATTCTTTTATAATCTTCTTTAAATCTTATTTTATTTAATTAAGTATTCAGGGGAAACTTTCTTATTTTTCTTGGGTTATGTTTTCTTTATAGATGGAGCTATTCTATTTCTTCTCTTTTTCTCTCTCTCTCTTCTCCACCTCTCTCTTCCCTGTCTTCCTTCCTCCTCCCGTCCTACTTTTCTGTCGTCGTCTCTTTCCTCCCTCCATAGGTGCATGCTATAACTTTTCACCTTATTTATGTTCATACGGAATGTCTGTCCAGATTTTTTCAGTCTACTAGAGTATAGGCGAATTTTTCTTGGCGTTTTCTCCATGTCATCTCAAAATCCTTCTGCATTTCATGGACTGGGTATTAGCTTCCGACATCAGTGTGTTGCCTTTGCTGGGGACCTGGGCTTGGCTGACTCCCTCTTTAAATCCCATTAGATGTGCCAAACCCGAGTCCCTTCCATCAGCGGCAGTGGATCCCATGGCTGTGGGCTTCCGCTCTTTCACCAGTTTGGGTCAGAGCCCTGCCTCTGCCAAGGTTTCATGACTGTACACAAGAGCTCCTGTTTTCTAAGGTGTTTTTGTTGACTTTTTCCAAGCCTGCCTCTTCACTACCCCTCAGATCATTTCTTCCCATGTCTAAAGTCATCATTAGAGATTCTCTGGATTCAGCCCACTCCCTTTCTTTCCTCAGTATTGTCTCAGAGGTGGAGGAGTTGGAGCCACACTGCCACAGCCCAGCTATTCCTACTCTTTAGCCAAAACATTTTAAGATGAGGATATGGCGTTATACTCCTTTCTTGGTTTCGTGGCTCCTGACAACACTTTGTTTTGACTTGTTTTATTTTAATAAATATTTTTGTTCATTATTAAGTGTTAAAAGAGGGCAGAGACTCTGTGATCTAACTTCATTCTACAAAATTATCTTTTCTCCCTGTCATCTCAAGAACCATATCAATTTCTATACAAAATACAGCACTAAACGGATTTTGAAAGTTTAGGGGGCAGGACGCTGTGGCCTGCGCCTGTAATCCCAGCACTTTGGGAGGCCGAAGCGGGCGTATCATGAGGTCAGGAGATCGAGACTATCCTGGCTAAGACGGTGAAACCCCGTCTCTACGAAAAATACAAAAAATTAGCCGGGCGTGGTGGTGGGCACCTGTAGTCCCAGCTACTCAGGAGGCTGAGGCAGGAGAATGGCATGAACCCAGGAGGCGGAGCTTGCAATGAGCCTAGATTGCACCACTGCACTCCAGCCTGGGCAACAGAGCAAGACTCCATCTCAAAAAAAAAAAAAAAAAAGTTTAGGGAAGATTAAAATTTCAATGCCAAATATTTAATTTCATTATTATGACTGTGAAATAGATGTATTCTTTGCAGAAAATTTAATACAAAAAAGAATTGTAAAGAAAATACAGACATTCATTCTCATATTATTTTTGATATTCTTTTACTAATTTGCTTATCTGTGCATAGTTCTTAAAAATTGGGTTCAAACTTCATATATCATTTTTATTTTGTTGCTTGTCTTTCCTCTAACAGTGCACTATGAGTATGTAACATAGCCGTCTTACATATTCTTTGAAATGAGATTTTAATAATTTTGAAGCAAATTAATATATTCAAATAACCTATGATTGGACATTTATGCTATGTTTAATTTTTATTAACATTAATGTCTGGATTAACATCCTTCTATATAAATCTTAGGATGTACTTCCTTTAAAATATGTAAGTAATACTTTTTAATGAAGACATTTCTAAGATAAGTATTCTTTGCCTTAGCAAAATAATTTAATGGACATCATTATAAACCTTGATTATTATACAGTACCATATAAGTAAAGAGAAATCCTGTACCTGATTAGACTTAGAATAAAAAATTTTGAATAAATTTAAATATATGTCCCTTATTAATTTTTCCTCATAATTTCAAGGTCTAAAATCGTGTGATTTCTGATAAATTCTTTACTGAGAAGCACTGAGACATTTCCCAAATTATTTCCATTATTTCCAAAAAGTACCACTTTTACTGTCTTGATCAGTGCCCTTTGGCTTTTTCTTCAGAGTTCAAAGTAGCATAGTGATTCAGTGAACAAACTCCAGGGTCAGAAAGGCCTGGGAGTTCATCGTTACTTGCATGATCTAATGTTCCCTCCTCACTTCTTTCTTCACTTTCTTTCACTGTGTTTCACTGCCCTTCTTTCTGTCCCCCAAGTAGACCAAGACCATGTCCAGTTTGGCCCCTCCTATTTTTTCCAATGTAATACTCTTCCCCCCAGTCTACTGATGGCTAACTCTTTTTTATCCAAGGGTCAGTTCTCTGCTCAGTTAATGTTCCCATTAACTTTCCCCTCGAGGCATTCTCTATCCAATTATTCTGCCTTATTTTCTTCATAGTATGCCTTATCACTCAAAAGTATCTTAATAATGGCTCCCACTGATGGTATTATTAGCTTACCTCATCACCCACAATTCCCTTCCACCCACCTACAGTTCTGGTGCCCTCTGCTGTAAGGAGGACTGCCCTCTTGTGGAGTTCTATGATATTGCTACTGAAAGCACAAAGTCTAGTTTTATTTTTTTGCAGCAGGATTGCTGTTTTAGGGGGTTCTCTAAGTGTCAAATATTTGAAACTTATTGATTTTCAGGGTTTTTTTTTATTAATTGAAGTTTTTAATCTACCTGGAACAAGAATAATTTAAAATGTGAAATGACCTTGGTAATAATGATAGTTCTGTTTAATGAATGTTTTCTCAGTATCAACCACTGTCCTAAGTGATTTTTCATATATTATCTCATTTAGCTTACGCATTGTCAACTGGAGAAACAAGGAGATAATTTGAGACGTATAAAAAAAGCTTTTCCAAGTGTCAGGGTAAAGCTGATTCCCTATGTCCAAACTTTAACTGCAACTTTTCAGAAAAAAAATAAAAATAAAAATAAAAAGTACAATAAACACAGTTTTTTTAAAAGCACCAAAGGGACCTGGGTTCTCTACTCAGCCCTGACCCTAATTATTGTGTGTCGTTTAGAAATTTGTCTTCTCAAGACCCTAGTTTCCTCAAATGTAGAATGAAACTTTGCAGAGAGCTCGTGTTCAAAGGTCCTGAGGCACAAGAAACACTGATATATTTGAGGAAAAGAAGGAGGTCTGTGAGACTAGAATGGAGTGAGTGAGGAAGAACAGCCTGAGATGCAATCAGGGGGAATGGGGAACTTGGTTTTTACCCTGAGTGTGATAGGAAAGCATTGCAGGGTTTGGTGCCCAGGGATTAAATGAACTGACATGTAATTTGGCCAATGGACATTAATGTCAGTGAGACATAAATGTGTTCTGTCAATGCCAAGCAGAAGCAAAAACATCATTTTTTCATCTTTCCCCAGTACAGTGCTTCCAAAACTCTTAAGAACTAAGACATCACTTTGCATGATGACATAGGACTTGTGTACTTATTACATGTAGTATCAGCTATCCATTAGTACTTTTAAAACCTTTGCTTTTCAACCAAGTTACTTCTTTAAAGCTTCCAGAGGTCATCTTTAATTTATGAATGCAAGATATAGATATGTTCTAAATATAAGCTATGTACTGGTATAATTATCTATGTCTATATTTAAGTCAGCAAGTATCTACTCTAGAAATGTTTATTGAGTGCCTACTCTGTGTGGGCCATGGTGCTGGTATGGAAGGAATGCCAGCAAAAAAAAAAAAAAAAGAAAGAAAAGAAAAGAGAAGAGAAGAAAAGAAAAGAAAAGAAAAGAAAAGAAAAAAAGAAAGAAAGAAAGAAAGAGAAAGAGAAGGCCTGTAACCCCAATCCACATGAAGTTTACTATCTAGTGTGTCATTAGGTCATTTCCAGTATAATCTCCAAAAACAATGGAGGGTGAAAAGCCAAAATTTAAATGCTGGGAAATTGGACATATGAGATATATTATGCATCTTGGTGGCGTCATAATATGATTTTAAAAGCATGGACTTTATGATCTGACACATTCTGTTTCAACCTCTTGTTAACTATGTGATCTTGAGCAAGCCAGTTTACCTCTCTGTGCAACTGTCTCCTCACTTGGTAAAGAGATAATGCTCCCTAATTCACAGTGGTTTTGTAAGGATTAAATAAGATAATGTGTATAGAGTCTGGCATACACATTCAGTACATGGCAGCTGTTGGGTGAAAAAGAACAGGAAAGGAGAGAAAAGAAAATTGGAAGCAGTCCAGCAGGCAAGCTGGGATTGGAAGAATGCCAAAAGTAGCAAAATGTTTTAATGTTGCACATAAATGACTGAAAGGCATAAAAAAGCTCAAGAGTAATGTCCTCTTCTATTATGTTTAAAACCAAAAATGGAATGGTTTACCCCTGTATGTCATACTAATATTTATTGTCTTTCAATGCTGGGCCCAGATACTCTAGAAGACATGTTCAGTTTTAGCCAGCCACCTAAACTGGATGAAAGAATATTTGCAAGCATCAAATTCTACACGTAAATGTATTGAGTATCTGCTGTGTGCCCAGCACCATTGTAGTTACTAGAGATACGGTAATTAACAAAATAGAAAAAAAAAAGAATCCCATCCTCATGGTATTTACCATCTAGTAAGGGGTAGGGGGAAATAGGCAGTATATTAGAAGTATATTAGAAGGTGAAAAGCTCTCTGGAGAGAAAGTGGAAAACTGATTAGGAAGAGAGGTGTAATTTACATGGGTGATTAGGCAAAATCTTATTGAAAGGTAACATTTGGGCAAAGAGTTAAAGAAGGCATTGGTAAGATCTCTGACAATATCTGGGACAGAAGTTTTGCAGAGAGCTCACATTCAAAGGTCCTGAGGTGAGAGCAACACTTGATATGTTTGAGGAACAGAAGGAGGTTAGCGAGACTGGAATGGAGTGAGTGAGGAACAACAGCCGAAGATGCAATCACAGGGAATGGGGAACTTGGTTTTTACCCTGAGTGTGACAGGAAAACCATTACAGGGTTTGGCACCCAGGGATCAAATGAACTGACATAGAATTTGCCCAGTGGAGTCATGGGACATAATTTATGTTTTAAAAAGACCACCTCTGGCTGCTGTGTTGAGAGTAAAATGTTGGGAGACAAAGATGAAAGCAGAAAGACCAGGTTATTATAAAAATCCAGGTGAGAGATGATAGTAATGATGGAGGTAGAAAGAATGTTTTGATTCTGAATTATTTAGAATCATCATTTATAGTGATTAAGGAAGACAGAGGACAGAACAAGTTTGTTTGTTTGACTTTTAAGGGAAGCCTGGGGAAGCTCTGTTATCTAGTTTGGACATATCAAGTTTATTAAAGTAGGCAATTAGATATACAAGTCTAGAGTTCAAGGAGAGGTCTGGGGTAGAGACACACATTTGGGAAATGTGACCTTATGAATAATATTTAAAGCCATGAGACAGAATGAGATCAGCAAGAGAGTAAGTACAGATAGAGAATTGAAGAATAAAAGGTATCCAAGGTGTAAGTCTTGTAGCATCTCAAGGGGTGGATGGAAAAGAACCAGAAAAGTCTGAAAAGGATTGTTCAGTGAGAAAAATCCACAAAGTGTCTCATCCTGGAGGGTAAGTGGAGGAAGTTTGAAGAGGTAGTGAGCAGCTAGCTATACCAAGTGCCGCTGATAGGTCTAATAAAATGAGTTCCAAGAATTGCCTTAGGATTTGGCAATATGAGCATTATGGATTGGCTTAACTAGGACAGTTTTGAAGAGTGGAGGGAGAACTAAGTCTGATTGGAAAGACTTTAAGAGAGAAAGGCAGGAAAGAAATTGGAATCAGGGAGTAAGGGCAACTCCTTTGCTTTACAGGGGAGCAGAGAAATGGAGTGGAAGCTGAAGAGTATAGTGGGGTCCAGAGAGATTTTTTTTTTTTAGATGGAGTCTCACTCTGTTGTCAGGCTGGAGTGCGGTGGCACGATCTCCACTCACCGCAACCTCCACCCCCCGGGTTCAAGTGATTCTCCTGCCTCAGCCTCCTGAGTATCTGGGACTACAGATGCATGCCACCACGCCCAGCTAGTTTTTGTATTTTTAGTAGACGGAGTTTCACCATGTTGGCCAGGATGGTCTCGATGTCTTGACCTCGTGATCCGCCTGCCTCGGCCTCCCAAAGTGTTGAGATTACAGGCGTGAGCCACTGCGCCCGGCCGAGAGATGTATTTTTGAAGATTCAGGAAATAACATATTTGTTAGTTGATAGGATGGCCCAGTAAAGAAGGGCCAAGTAATGTGGGAATAGGTAAGGGAGAGAAGGGCCAAGTAATGAGGGAAGTAATGAAAGAATGGCCAGGTAATAGGGCAAGAGGTAAAGGAGAGAATTTCTGGAGCATGTCCCTAAGTAGGAGGGCTTGGGGTCACATGCACAAGAAGAGAGATTGAGCTTAGATAGGACAAAGTGTGGGCCCAGACCAGCAGCATCAGCACACTTGGGAATTATTAGAAATGCTAATTTTCAGGCTGTTCCAGGCCTACTGATTCAGAAACTCTGGGGTTGGGGCCAGCAACCTGTTTTAACAAACCCTCCGGGTGATTTTGATGTAGAGTCTGATCTGTGGTAACAGAATATGTAGGTATAGATCCTGGTCTGAGAGTAGATGTGGTCCTAAGAATGGAGGGAATTATCTTCCAGTTGCTTCTATGTTCTCAGTTAAATAGGAAGACAGGACATAACTGAGAGTGAAGACTGGAGGGACGTTGTTGGAGATCTGGGGAGACAGGAGAAGTTTGATACAGTTGTCTAGGAGAATGGAAGAGTGAGTGACCTGGGGAAGAAGCGTGAGTGCCTGACAGCATTTCGTGCCCACCTGAGTTCATGGCCACGTGTCTATCCAGAGCCCATCAGTACGATTGTGTCTTTTTCTCCAGCGATGTGCAGCTGGAATTGACATGATGATAAAGAGAAAGCCAGAGAAAGAATAAATGGATAAAATGCCTAATGTCTCATAAACAGGAGCTTTATGGGCCAACATTGCTTTCCAGCATGGAAATTGTACTATTTCCTGAAGACCACCTTACCTCTTATTCTTGCAGTCCAAAATCCACCCTGCAACCCCAGCCTGCTTGCCTCCTGGTGAGAGTCATATCTACAATCTTGCCGCTGCCACACAGCTCATGAGTCCAGAGTGCTGGATATGGCAAGAGCTGCCTGGCTAGTAAGACACAAACTGATCCAGCTAGAGCTAAAGCATGACTCACCGAGTGCCCAGAAAAAAAAAGCATTTCTTCATTTTCTCTCCTGACAACTGTATTTTCCTATTTGGACAAAATTATTATATAGATAAGAGCTTACCAGACACAAAAGACCACAATATTATATAATTCCATTTACATGAAATAGGCAAATCTGTAGAGACAGAGAGTAGACTAGTGGTTGCTTAGGGTTGGGGCAATAGGGGAGTGACAGCTGAAAGGTACGGGTTTCTTTTTAAGAAGATGAGATTGTTCTAGAATTGACCATGGTGATGACCACACAACTCTGTGAATGTACCATGAACCATTAAACTGTATACTTTCTGTGGGTAAATTGTATGATATGGGAATCATATCTCAGTAAAGCTGGTTTTTAAAACTTACACACATACACATTTAATTAATCTATTTGTATAGATGAAAACAAAGACTTCTTAATGGAAATAAACCGAATCACTTAAATCGATAACTGAATTTCTTTATACCTATCTTTAAATAAATAGAACTTCCTTTAAATGCTGAGGGCTTTCCAATATATTAAAAACAAACAAACTTCTAGTCTCTGATACGGGAAATAACTTTTAGGAGTTAAGCTTTTTTCCTTAAATAAATAAATAAATAAAGGTAAGAAGCAGAGCTAATTCCCACTCGGTAGTGCTTGATTGTGAAAAACTTGGACCAAAGTGACTGTTAATTCTCGTTTTCAAAGCTGGATTCTTTCTGACCCTTCAAAACGAATGCTCTCAGAAGTCTTAAGATGGTGCGTTCCTCTCTCGTCAAAGCAGCATACACATACACTGTTGAGAACATGTTCATTTCTGCTTCTGTCAGCTTTGTGTCTGAGCACTAATAGTGTCCATGGTTTCACTTTTGCATTAACTTTTTTGCTGTAAGCTTAGGGAAGGACACTCTTTTCCACGCCGTAGTTGAAATGTGTAACTTGTCCCTGTTTAGAAAAATGCCGCCACCTCCTTGCTTCGTGTATCTGGTGATTTAAAGCAACTCCTGAATCATTCAACTTGGCCAGCTTGTCTTCGTGTAGAAACAGTCCCAAGCCCATGTAGAGTCTTGCCTTGCAGCACCTGAAAATAAATTCTGTAGAGATTGATCCTCCGTCCTCGAATTTTTGATAAATCTTTATGGAAAAGTTACTGGATGCTTATGGAGCAGGCATGGGACTGCAGTGGGGGCACGAAGGAAGCATCAGGAGGCCAAGTTAGCTTCTCAGCCCGTGGCTCTGTGACCTTGGGCAAGCCGTTTAATTTTCCATTTCCACATCTAAAAATAAAGACTGAATCAAGCGATCTCTGGAGTTCCTTCCAACTCTACACTCTAGAAAAGGCAGTGTACTTCTGAGAGGTTGAGAGCTGGGGCCTCCAGTCAGAGTGACCTGGTTTGAATTCTGGTTTTGCTACTTGCTAGTAACCTCATTCTAGTTCTCTGGCCTCTGTATGTATCAATGACTTCCTGTTGAAAAAGGAAATAATCATACCTGCTGCCTAGGTAGAGCTGTAAGTTACTGATCACAGGACTCTTGCTAGAATCAAGGCTGTTGGTATTCACAGTAATGATGTGCCCACACAGATCCACACTGAGTCTGCACTGCAGCGTATTCAGTAATATGTACATCTGTACTCAACACAAAAGCAGAAGAGATGGCCCCACCCACATGATTTTAGTCTAGCTGGGGAGCAAAGCTATCATAGGTGAGATGATTACCCGTACGGTACTAAGTACAGAGCAGCCGTCCTTCAGGGGAAGGTTCGATGCCACATGAGAACTGGAGTTGCAGGCAGCTTGGCGCAGGACTGGACTGTGGGTTGGGAGAAAACATAAGCTGAAGCTCCACTTGTTTGTTTGTTTCTTTCCTTCCTCCCCTCTGGCTCTAAGTTTATTTTGGTTTTGAAATCAGGCTTGCCCAGGGGAGTGAATCAAGCAGCAGACCCTTCGGCCTTTTCCTGTCTCTGTGCCTCAGACGGACAGGGCCTCCCACCCTGTTGGTTCTTAGGCGTCACTTGCATTGCTGGGTGCCCTTTTTAACTTTTTCGTCTTCCCCCAAACGAGTCCAAGGCCCCAGCCTCTGCCTAATCCTGCCTCCTGGCATGCTTCCTTTCACCTTATTCTCCTCCCTCTCTTCTCTGTTCAAAGCCACACATCTCCAGCCCTGCGGTGAATAAATTCATACAAAGAGAGTGTTTTGATTTATGTCACCAATTTGATTTCAAAAAACTACAGACCCTGATTCTCCATGCAGTCCATTTCTTGTTCATGCACTCACTATTTTGGAAGTGTTGTTCCAAGTGTGAGGTGCCAAGCCACATAACTGAGCTTCTAATTGCAGAGTTCTCCAAGCTGAAGCTGAATGAAAGGCTGTGGAATATTAGCCTCTGCTAGAATGCTCAAGGCCTCACAGTGACTGCAGGAGGCTGTCCCACTTGTGTCTAACAGTGTGCATTCACTTGTTTTGTTTGTGTGTTGATGCGTCGTATAATTCATTGTGGAATAAACTATAGAAAGTGCCCACTGCCTATTTTTGTAAATAAAGTTTTATTGGTCTGTGCTCATTCACTTAACATTGTCTGTGGCTGCTTTCACACTACATGGCATAGTTGAGTAATTGCAAAAAATACTATTTGGCCCAAAAATCCTAAAATATTTATTATCCAGCTCTGTTCAGGTAAAATTTGCCGACCCTTAATTTAAATGAAGACATGAGATATGATAGGCCTATAGAGAATAGCCATATAAATTATCTATATTTCTTTTTATACTATGAAGCATGTATTTTCCTATAGATCTTAGAAAGATCTCTTTCATATTCTATAGCCTAAAATTAAGACATTTAGTTTCTTCTCAGAGTTTGCCTTTGTTTTGTTTTGCTACTTGGATAATATAATAAACATCTGGACTTTTTGATTCCCAGAGTAGAATTATTTAATGAAAAGGTATCAAATAATACCTTTTGATATACCAAAAAATATATCACAAAATTTATTTCATTTTAAAATAACAACTAAAGGCATCAATAGAAAAACCTTGGTAAGCTTGAAGGGCCTCTCCATGAATATTGAGGACATCGTGAATGTTTAGAGCTGGAACAAGACTTCAGGTATCATCTCAACTGATCTCACCATTTGGAAAATTGAAGAAACCAAGAACCAGAGACAGATGTGCTTAAGGTCACATGACAAGTTACAGCTATCACAACCGAGAACCCAGGGCTCCTATCTTTTTGCCAGGGGCTTTTGCCAGTCTTGCAACAACAAAAAAGGTCACAGAACAGAGCCGATTGCTGCTGCTGTTAATTCAGATGACCAACTTCAAATGGGCCATCAACATTTTCCTGAATCCTACTAAATATCTCTGTTCAACATACTCTTCCACCTTCTGTAATGCTGTTTCAGACTTCATCTTCCAGAAACCTCTAACATCCCTTTGTCCTCCCTTGCTCTCATCAAATAATCTCACCTTCTCCTTCAGAGAAAATGAAACCTATCTCTCTGTAACTCTCTAATTGTCCTGACACCAGGCACATGAGCCCACCTACATCTGTGTCCATCCTCACTTTCTCCCAAGTACAATAGAGGTGTCCACCCTTCTTGTACATACTTGAGGCAAGTATCTATCTCCTTCCATATGGGACTCCCTCCCAGGATCTTTCAGTATGAGTTATCTTTTCCCTCTCTCAAAAAAATATTACTATCATTATTATTATTATATATATCATCCTTCTAAACATGTCCACATCTTCCATTAAATTTTTTAAAGCCTATCACCACTTATTCCCTGCAACAAACTCGCAATTATTTGTTCTCCTCTTCCCAGCCAAACTTCTCAAGGTTTGGCTTGCCAGTCTTTGGCTAGGAAGAGGAGAATAAATGTGCACCATTTCTGTGTCTCTATCTCCCATTTACTCTTCAACTCCATCTGTCTGGCTTCAGGCCCTCTTCCACCAACCGAGTAAGACTCATTAAGGCAGTTGATGACCCTCATATTGCAAAATCCAGTGACCATTTTCTAGACCTCATCTCCCTTGACCTCTCGGCAGTATTCAATACCACTGATTACTCTGTCCTTCTTGTCTCTTCCTTTAGTTCCATGACACAAAACTCTCTGGGATTTCTTTGTACCTCACAGACTCTTGCCAGCTCACTTGATCCTCAGACTCTCTCACTAGCTCACTGTTTCTTCCTGACTTTTCAATATTAGAGTTCTTCAAATAGTGGGTGCTCCTCTTCTTGCTGTAACTGCAGTTCTAAAGCAATAGCATCCATGTTGACACCTTCAGTTACCATTTATCTATATGACAATGAAGGCCTCCCCTCACCCCTTCAACACAGTGGATACAGTGGTTTTTGAAATGTAAATCTAATCTTTGCTACTTCCTTCACTTAAGACCATTCAACCTTTTCTGACTTAGCATAAATATAAAATCTTGTCTGTGGCCTAAAAGGCCCTGCCCAGTCAGGCTCCTGTCTGTCTCTCCACCCTTATCTCTCTCCTGCTCCCTGTCCTCACCGCTCCACCTACACCAACCATCTATCACCCTGTACGTAAGTACGGCTCCCTCCCTTCTCCATGGAGCCCACACATGGGATTGCCCTTCCCCCTCCTTCCACCTGGGCAACTCCTACTCATCCTTTGACTTCATTCTACTCGGCACTTCTGGGAGTCTCATCCCACTCATCACTTTGTCTAGAAAGCCTTACCTAAGTCACAGCCCACATTTTGGCCATAAAGGAGAATGACATGTAGCTGTAATTTTACATTGGCCTGCATAATTAACTTCATTAATATCTATTCTCTCCAAAGGACAGCAAACTCCCTAAAGGCAGATGTTATTATTATACATGTGTTGTATTGTATATGTGTATATTGTATTATATATGTGATATAAGTGTTATTTTTGTTTTACACTGTGTGCCTCGCACTTAGCACAGGGGTTGATCAATAAGAGGCACTCAAAGAATATTTCACAAAAGGATGCATGGAGGGAGGGAAGAATAGATACATGGATAGACAAACAGTTATGGCACATTTGATCTAAGATCTGTGCTTTAGCAAAAACACTAGACCGATGGGATGAATGTTGTACAGACTTTCCAGTAATCAAAAGCAAAGGAGGCATAAGCATCAGACAACAATGGAATTGATAAAGCCTGTATCTTGGTGGACATCTTGGTACCATTTTTCCTTTCTTCCTAAGGACACTGTATTTCTGTGGGAATACAATAAGTGCAGTGTGTTTCCTAACTACCACAAATATTTCTGAAATGCAAACTAGTGGCTTCTGATTCATACATGTTATTAGAGAGGAAAACTGAAGCTGTCAGGGGCTCATAGAAAGCTTTGCATTCTCCCTCAATGTGATTCTACATGACTAATGTCATTAACTGACCACAGAAACTAAGTCGTTGGTCATAGGAAAATAAAAATGGTGTATGTGCTGGTTGTGTTTGGCACAAGGCCTTTGTTTGGGTGGATATGCATTCCAAGGATCCCTAGAATGAATTGCCTTATAGCATTCAATCAGGTCCAAAGAACTGAGTGCTTAAGAAGCAGAAAAAGAAGAGGAAAAACCGTGATAGCAGTCAACAGAATCTGTAGTATTAGGTGGTTTATTAAATGCCTGTAAGGCTGGGATACTTGCGTTGACTGCTACACATTTAAGTGCAATCCTCTTCAATGATTACCTTGGAAGATGCATATTTATTTTAGTGATACTGTTCTTATTCTAAATATTTGCAGCCACTCTTTTGGGACTACCTTTAAGGCCAATAGTATATGTATTATTGAACACACCCTGCACCTTTGGAAGATAAATGTGTTTTTTTGTTTTGTTTTGTTTTTGTTTTTTTGTTTTGTTTTTTGTTTTTTAAGATGGAGTCACGCTCTGTCACCCAGGCTGGGGTGCAGTGCTGCAATCTGGGCTCACTGCAAGCTTCACGTCCCAGGTTCACACCATTCTTCTGCCTCAGCCTCCCAAGTAGCTGGGACTACAGGCGTCCACCACCATGCCCGGCTAATTTTTATTTTTTTATTTTTGTTATTTTTAGTAGAGACGGGGTTTCACTGTGTTAGCCAGGATGGTCTCAGTCTCCTGACCTCGTGATCCGCCTGTCTCGGCCTCCCAAAGTGCTGGGATTACAGGCGTGAGCCACTGCGTCCGGCCAGTAAATCTGATTTTTAGAAAACCCCAAATGTTATGAATAATCAAATGCAGTGAATAAACTCAGGGTCCAAACAAGATTTCAGTTCAAAATGATAACAGCTTTCTTTGTGTGGTAAGCAAATAAAAAAGGTTCTGAGGGACAATTGGTTCTCTGTCGGTGAGGAGTTCCAGAAATGTTTGAAGAAATGGAAAACATGCGTAGCTTCATAAGATGACAGGGCTTACAAGTTCTGGTGTGTTTGTTTTAAAACCCAATCTCGTTTCTTTAGAGATATGAACTGGCCATCTACCTAGCCAGCCTTGGCTAGCAAGATGTGTTTTATTTGGCCAATGTAGTGGTTTTCTTTAAAAATTGAGTCAGGATTGAAAAATCGGGAGATTTCCAGTACAGATTTGAATTTCTTATCTCTTTGGAAAATCTGAAGATCTGGCAAAACTCTTTCCACAGCCCTATGTGACAATTCCCTCTTGGAGCAGAGTATCTGCTGCCTCCTGTATGAAAGAGACAACTAGGCCAGCAGCTCTCACTGCTATCATTGTCTGTCCTGACCTCACTATTTAAATACCGTACTCCCAACGCACTTTGCTGCTTATTATTCTATGTGACATTTATTTGTTTAACTGCCTGTATCATCTCCCCCTAGATCAAAAGCTCAGTGAGGGCAGAGATTTTTTTTCCTGTGTTTGTTCAATGCTGTATCTCCATTGTCTGGGGCATGGCTGGTACTTGATGCCTATCTGTTGAATGAATGAATGTCTAGCCCCTATAAGCAGTAGAGTTTGCAACCTTTGCTCTAGAGTTGCACTTTGTAGAAAAGAAGACTAAATGGTTACCTTTTTATAGACATACAGCAGTCTATACCGTATATATTTTATGCCTCTATTATGTTATTGCATTTCATCTCCACAGCAATTTTGTAAAGTGTACAGTATCTCTGAGTGTTCCCTCAAATTTTTCCACCTTTGTTTTTTTTTTAACCTTTATTTGTATTCACTGTATTGTATTGTATTCATTTATTCTTTTTGAATAGATACCAAATTCTATACATGGTTCAGAATCTAAAATGTATTGAAAGGTCTGCAATAAACCTCATCCCTTAACCATCCAGATCCCCTCCTCATAGGCAGTGTTGTTCGTTTCTTTGTGTCTATCCACAGATACTCTTTGGATACCCTTTCATGTTCTTCTTTCTCTTTGTATATATGGATGTCACATACCGTGTACACTGCTATGCACTTTGCTTTTCTCGCTTAACCATATTTCTTAAAGATTATTTCATATTATTCCATAAACATTCTCTTATTCTTTTTTTACATTTATACAGCATTCCAGTTGGTGATTTATTCCCAGATGGTTTATTTAACTAGTTCCTGTTGATGGACATTTGCGTTTTACATATCTCCTTTTATAGGCATTCAAGATATGGTTGTTACAGGTGTTTAAGAAGTGAGATTGTGGGTGGTTTCTAGATTTGTGCCATAGTTAGAAAGTCTTCTCCATTTTAAAGCTGTGAAAAGATTTTCTTGTGGTTTCTTCTAAGGCTTTTATTTGTTACATTTAAATTTTTTCATATACTTGGTATTTAACCAGGCATAAGGTATGAGTTACAGATTCAACTTTGATTTTTTTCTAGATGATTACTGTTTAATCTCATCTTTAGGAGTTAAATAAGCCAGCTTTTATCATATTGTAAATTTCCATAGATATTGAGGTCTGTTTCTGAACTTCTGTCCTGCTCCGTTGATCTGCTAACTTTTCATGCACCAATACTGCACTGTTTTAATTACTAAGGCATTATACTATGCTTTCATATCTGATGGGCTCAATTCTCCCTGTTACTTTTTGTTCAAAATGTTTCATTTATTTAATATTCTTTCAGGATAACATTCATATAGTGTTACTTCCCTGTGGGTTTTTAAGTCATCAAGAATAAGCAGTAAATATTATCACATACCATTTTAGCGTCTTTCAAGGAGATCAAATACTTTTTTATCCAGTGGACTTATTACTCTGATTAGCAGCTTCAGCATTCCTAATACTGACTCATCCTTGCTTTCCTGGAAATATTCCATTTTTTCTGGTGTATTGTTCTTCTAATTTTTCCAAGAATCATTTGCTGATATTTTATTTAAGATATTTTGTCTCAATTAAAGTAAGTCATCTGGGCAAATTTCTTTTTTATGCTGTCTTTTCCAAATTTTTGGTATCAGAATTATGCTGATTTACAAAAGTAATTGGGGAAGTTTATTTTTTCCCTGTGCTTTCAAACAGTTTAAATAATTTTTTATCTATGAAATAATCACACACAAAACCATCTGGATTTGGCATTTTCAGGGAAGGGAGAGGAGGGGTTCCTTGACAGTGTTTAACTTTTTTGCCATGATTTTCAGTCTATGCAAATTTGCCTTTTCTCCTACTTTGTGTTTTTTAAGAAAATCAAAAAATTCATCAAGATTTTAAATTTATTTGCACAGTTACTGAAAGTCATCTCTTAAAGTTATTCTAATACTCAGTATACATAACTAATTCCCTTTCTTTTCCCTAATTTTGTGAATTTGTTATTTCTCCCCTTTTTTCTCCACTAGGTTAACTGCTAGTTCATCTATTTGTTGTTTTGTTCTTGGTCTTTCCAAAGAATCAGCTTTGGGATATCTTTACACATGAGGCCTGTTAAAATGTTTTCTAGTCCTATAAGCTTTCTGACTTCTATTAACTTCTCTTTCAGCTTTCTTTTATCTGTGGTCTTTTTTCTGCAAATGCTTAACTCATTTATTTTTAAGTCATAAAAATGTATAAAACTATGACATTTAATTTAAGACCTTTCCTTTATTAAGTACGGCATTGAGGGTCTCGCATAGGTTTGCACATTTGGTATTTAGATCATAATTACTCTTTACATATCTAGCAATAAGGCTTCTATTTACTCTTTGACAAAAAGTTGTTTAGGAGATAATTTTCTTGGCTTCCAGGTAATTGCAGTTTTTCTTTTTGTATGTGTCTGATTGTCTTTTTTTTTTCTATTTAGTTTCTAAGTTAAGTATATTTTGAGGACATTGTTTTGTCACATTTCTACCTATTTCTACTCTTGGAAAGTTTCTTTATCGCCTTTGGTCACATGCTATAATTATTCTTTTTTTGCAGTATTCTCTTTTTCAGATGTGAAATTTGGTATCTGATTAGATTAACATTAGTAATGTTATTCTGATATTCTTTCTTATTTTATATCTACTTGATCTTTCAAGGAATATAAGGTATGTTAAACCACCATTATTGTGTTTCCATGTATTTTTCCTTGAATTTTCTACAGTGTTTGACTTCATGTATTTCTCTTTTTCTTTTTAAGAGACAGGATCTCACTCTGTTGCCCAGGCTGGAGTACAGTGATGCACCCATAGCTCACTGCAGCCTCAAATGCCTAGGCTCAAGGGATCCTCTCACCTTAGTCTCTCCTGTAGCTGAGACTATAGGCATACACCACTGTGCCCAGCTAATTTGATTTTAAAAACGTTTTAGAGATGAGGTCTCACTGTGTTGCCCAGGCTACTCTTGAACTTTTGGCCTCAAGCAATCCTCCTGCCTCTGCCTCCCAAAGTGCTGGGATTACAGGCATGAGTTACCATGCCCGGCACTTCATACATTTCAATGCTATGTTACTTGGAGCATAATGTATGGTTATATCTGTTTTCTACCTGATAAATAATCTTAAGGCAGATGGAGACTGAAACATTGCACCAACAGGCAGTCAATACTACCTCCGAGCTATGAGAAGATCTCAAAGTTGGAGACTTCTCAAGGGGTCCAGGGAGTTGGTGACAGGTATACCTGCGAGTTAGCCAAGAACAAATGCATCTAATACTAGGATGTTTTATTAATTAGGAAAAGTGACATGAGGATATGTGTACTTGATCTTTTAATTTCTTCTTTCTGGATTTATGTTTCTTCTAGCTATGAATTTTGTGTAAAAAAACCAACAGTCATGTCTTATTTGTGTGCCCAGCAACTAACACAGTGCTTTGCCTTCACCTTTGGTAGATACTCTGGTACTAGGTTGGTGCAAAAGTAACTGCAGTTTCTGCCATCAAAAGTAAAGGCGAAGATTATATCACTCTAAGAATTTAATTCTTCATGCTGCCATGTGAAAATACTAGCAAAAACAGCCATTACTTTTGCCCCGGCCTAATAGCAGTTGTGAATAAATGAATGAGTGAAGTAGCAAAATATGAAATATGTGTTGCAGACCAGGGTAATTAGCACAGACATTTGTCGCACCTCTCTGTCCAAACATGCCACTCCTTATAGGGCAGACTGTTGAGTTCTATATTCTTTCAAAATTTTTCGTAGGCTCACTCCTGGAGCCATCTCACAATGTACTAAGTATTCCTCCTGAATGTGTACAGATTTCTTGTTTACTTTATGAACCCAACTGAGAAGGTATAACAGATATACCAGAGATGGGAGCCTGTGGCCTTACCCATTGATTGTTTAATTTCTGGGTCAGAGATAAGCAGCCCTTGCCAGAGTGATCCAGTCCCAAAGTAGAAGGAACAAGTGTTCTTGCAATGTAGCAAGGTTATATCGCTCTAAGAGTCTAATTCTTCATAATGCCATGGGAAAATACTAGAGAACAAGGGTGAGTTTAAAATAATTATTATTTTAAATCACTGGAAGTATAAGGGTGACAAGATCAGAAAGAAGATGCCAAGGTATCAGTGGTTAACTCTAGGGTGGGTTTTAATTCTTTTCTCCTTTATACTTTGTTTTCAAACATTTCCAAGGTGATCAGGAATCATTCTTATGCAAAAAAAAAAACAATAATTTTTAAAAGTTTGATCCTTTGAAGCCTTCTACTCTACTATCCTTTGGATTAGGCCTTATCATTTCTCACACAGCTCTTTGCTGGAAATAATTACTCACACTTAGCAGAAACACATATGAATTACTTCAATGGTGTTGTTTCTGCTACTGCACTTTTGCAAGTGTATCACTGACATGCAACAGTCAGGATCCAGAGAGGAAACAAAATCACACTAGGTAATTCAAACAGAAGGATTTAGTTCAGGGAATTGGTTGTTATATAGGAATTGGAGCACTAAAAGAGCAAAAAGGAACACTGAGGTAACCCAGTTGTAAGAAGTAGCTGTCACCATGAGTTGAGAAACAAAAAGAGGAGATGAAATTAGTAGGATCTAAGAACTTAGGGGAGCAGTCCTGTGGAGCTGGTGCTTGGACCACTAAGAAAGGAAGCCAACCAGCTGCTGCTAGAACCTCTGAGCGAAATGTAGAAAGAGACCCATACTCCAGTCAACAGCAACTACTGGAGGATGCTCCTGGAGCATGAAAAAGAAAGGGAAGGAAGTTCCTTCTCCTCACCTTCCAGTCCTCTTCCAGTGAGTAGAAAACCCTCTGGCAAGGGACTCTGGGAAATAGCCACATCCCAACCCCAGCATCACAGAACAGAACAAAGAAGGGTGGATCTGGAGCTGAGGGACAACAGGTAACAAACTAGCACCCAGCTTTTGGGTCACAAACTCAGTAGTTTTATAAATGGCAGCTAGCCAGCTTTATTCATTGTACTATTCCAACCCTTTCTTTTAAACAACTACGGATGTCCTAAATTTCCAGATATCTCTTGGCTTTTCGAGAAAATAATATTTTCTTTATTAGAGGAGTATTCATTTGTAATCCCTTTAGAAATGTCTCCAGCAGCATCAATACAGGATTGAGCCTGATAGCTCAATGCATGGGGTTGGGGTTTAAGGGCAGTTCATTTGTACACACTACTACCCAATTTGTATACTGTTAGGGTTCATTCTTATAAATTTGACCTCAAAGTAATAGGAATAATATCCTCAATCAAATGGAGCACTGATTATTAATAGAAGTTCTAATTTTCTGAGAAACCACATAACCTTTACTGAACTCAGAAATGTCTCATATCCAACAAGAAATGTTTTCCTGCCACTTAAGTAACGTGTCTAACTGATACACGGTTGGCCATGTGAGAAAGTTCCAGACTCATCAAGAGTAAACTTTCCAAATAATTGGTTTCAGCCTGGCCAAATCCTATGCTTTATGTATTAAAATTTTAGTTGCTTGATATTCTAAGCTATAAACTTTATTTTGAAGTATGTATATCCCATAGATGTGATTTTTGCTCATAGAAAAATTGTAGAAAATTCTTAGGGCCTTTCATTCAGAAAAGATGGAAGCTCTAATTCTTCACAAAGAAGCTGGGATTCGGGGTCAGGAGGCATCATTTTGAGTCCTGACTTCCCCATATACCAGTGTTTATCTTTAGACATTTAACATCTGAGCCTCAGCTTCCTCATCTGTAAAAGAGATAAGAAAATGAGGTTGTAAGCATCAAATGAAAAAATACTGTGTAAAAAGGCAATATAAATGCATGTAATCATTATTATTCTTGCAAGATGCAGTCAAGTGTAGTGATTTAGAGCATAAACGATTTGCTTCCTGTCTCTCCCACTTTAAAATTTTTGCTGTTTTGGCCAAGGGCATCACATCTCTTTAGTTCCCCAACTGTAAAATGTGGATGGTACCACCTACATCATATGTTGGTAATACGAGTAATAAGAGTAATAAAGGAGGCAGCAGAATCCCTGGCATTTTCCCTAGAACTTACCAGAACCCTTTAGAACATAGCAAGCACTCAACAAATATTAGCTGCTATTGCTATTATTGCCTTTATTGTTATCATCATTACTATCCTTACTTTTTAGGAAACTGTGCACACATTTGTAAGATGTATGGTGATTAAGATATTTATTCATCATAAAGAAGTATTGTTATTTTCTTTTTTCTGTACTCAATTTCATGGAACACTACAAATAGAAACTCTTTACATTTGTTGTAGAATTCTACTCTAAAGCCAAGATCCACGTTTTGTCTAGCTGGCCTTTGCCATGGAGCTGAGAAGTGACTCCAGAAACACATTCAAGCATTTCATGTGGGATCCACAATATTTCTTTAGCATTTTAGAAACAGGTTAATTCCTCTTTCTCTGGTAATCTTTGTTTTCAGATTACATGAAAAATGAAATGGTTCATGTTTCTTTATAGTAAGTAAAATCAGCAATACAAATTGATAACCAAGATCCACTGTCTTTCCTTTTCATATACAAAAATTAGTCATTAAGTGGGCGTTGTTTATGACAAACTTTTTCTTGACTCTAGAGATGGTACAACTGACGCATCCCAAATGACACCTGTAAAAACTATCATTTTGGGATCAAAACTATATTTTTGAGGGAAAGTAAAGTTGTGAAAATATTCTTTTAAATATTCTCTCACTGGGAAAGCATTAATTGAAGTTCCAACAGAGACGTCAAATGATTCCTATTAATTGTTGCAGAATTGCTGAAAAGAGTCAGTTATACAAATGCTGCTGCCCCCAGAGGACTCTGTTATCCTCTCATTAAATCTCTTCTACATAGTATCATGCTAGAGAATAGAAATCCCACCCTTTCCTAATGTTACCAGCTATTATATAAGAAATCATGTCACACCGACAAATATCAATACCATGCCCTTTTCTAAAACTGCAACCCTACAACCAGTGCATGAAGTAAATCAAGTTCTCAGTAGGCAGCAGTGGCACTCAGTGAGTGTTCCACTGCCTTCTTTCTTGACACCCCCATGAAAGGAACACACTTCACTTGCCAGCTCTTCTCTTGGTGTGTAACAAAATGACCAGGACCCTATGGAATTAGGTCTCTAGTACCCAGTACTCAATTCTCCAGAACCTTGGATTAACTATGCATAACAATAACAACTCACATTTACTGAGCACCTACTATGTGCAAGGTACTATCCTAAGCCCTTTTCTTGCATGAACTCATTTAATTCCCACAAGGGACATGCTATCTTTGGGGACACATGTACAAATGAAATTAAAACAAGCTGATGTAGCTATTCTGTCCAAGCATCCAGATTGCGTGATCAAAGTGATACCAAACCAATAAACTATACTTTACATAACCCACATTATGAAAGACCCTCTGTTTTGTTTTATTTTGTGACAGAGTCTCGCTCTGTTGCTCAGGCTGGAGTGCAGTGCCACTATCTCAGCTCACTGCAACCTCTGCCTCCCAGGTTCAAGTGATTCTCCTGCCTCAGCCTCCCAAGTCGCTGGGATTACAGGCATGCGCCACCACACCCGGCTAATTTTTGTATTTTTAGTAGAGATGGGGTTTCACTATATTGGCCAGGCTGGTCTCAAACTCCTGACCTCGAGTGATCTGCCCGCCTCGGCCTCGCAAAGTGCTGGGATTATAAGTATGAGCCACCACACCTGACCAGGCCCTCAGTTTATAGCTGGATCTTGACAGAAAAATTGGCATGGTCCCTGTGCGGGGAGGCATGGTAACCTGTGGAGTGTCCATGGTTTGTAAAGTTGGGTTTTTTGTTATTCTTTCTCTTCCACACACACTCATGGCCCTCTGCACTTCTGACAGAGTACAGATACAGCCTCCCCTAATTAGAATTGTTTGTGCACATCCTGTCTCCTCTACCAGTGAATATCTGTCAGAAGGAAAGGGGAGGGACTTAGTCATCTCTGTGCCCATCATGGCACCCAGCTGAGTGATGTGCACCTTGCAGGTGGGAAGCAGAATGGCTCAGCAGTTAAAAGCACTTGTTGTGGGTTGGCAGTCTAACTCTTCCCCTTGCCAGCTGGGTGACAAGGGACAAGTTTCTCAGTCCTCTGGCCCTCTGTTTCATCAACGAGCAGAAAACTTATCCATTCCTTCAAACATTCTGATTATTGATGGCATAGTGACTGTGTCCTCCTCAGGAGTTCTCCAGACGCACAGCAGCAGTCCCCAAGAATCTTCTCATATCATCACGTTGCTCACATCTTAGGGATTCCCGAAAGAGAAGGTTGAAGCCAGGACTCTGGATAGCCTCCTGACCTTTGTTCAAACAGACCCTTTGTGCACTGGTGGGCGTGTGTCAAGATTTTGAGCAGAGAAACAGGCAGAAGAACAGAAAGAAAGTTTCCCCCTTCACAGCTTAACAAGGTATGCTGTTAAGCTCCCAGAAGAGGGAGAATGGTCTTCATTGAGTTGTAACCATGCATCATTTTCACTGCAATGTGCTGTTATTGTTCCATATATATTATTAGATAACCATAACATCAGTGAGTTCTCAGGAGGAAGATTCACAGGGCTGCTAGCTAAGCAACATCTCAGTTCACTGCCACAGACACTTTGAGCTCTGTTTGTGTGGGGCAATTGCCCATCAGTAGGCACTGATGTCAACATGCCTGGAGTTTTCTTTGGCATTATAAGTTCAAAAGTGTCAAAGTTCAGTTTCATACAAAGTAGCTGTTTGTTTTCCAAAACTGCCCTGGAGGCCTAGAAAAGACTGCAGAATTTTGATAGATGTGGAAATTATTAAGGAAAGCCATTTAATCCAAATAAATTGCTCTTGAGGTAGGCCTTGATCAGAAAGTTTCAGTTACATTTCTCTACCAATAAATAGATTTCTCTGGTAGCAAATGAGAGATAAGGACGGTTTTCTCTCACTCCTAATTCAAAACTCAAGCCAGAGAAAATCCATATGCCTGACCAGAAATAATAATAGCCTACTTCTTTTTCAGCTCTGTCTTTAACACCTTGTATGATGTTTCAGTTAGGTGTGTATTTTTAACAGTTTTATTGAGACATAATTTATATAACAAAGTTTATCCATTGAAAATATACAGTTCAGTGGATTTTGGTGTATTTACAGCCATTTATGTACTGCCGTCACCACAATCTCCTTTTAGGATACCTTCATCCACCCCAAAAGAAGCCCTTGTATCCATGAGCAGTCACTCCCCAGCCTTAAACCAATCCCCCACTCCCACTACCCCACCCTAGCTGAGCACTCATCCACTTCCTGTCTCTAGCATGTGCCTTTTTTTTTTTTTTTTTTTTTTTTTTACCTAGACATTGCCTGGCAACTCCTCATAATTAGAATTTAATAAGTGTTTCCTCAAAATCTGTCATTTTTGAGAAAATTTGTCTCCTTTTGTGTCACTGAGCCTCCCTTCCTCCATTCAGCACCTATCCCCAGCACCCCCAACAAGGATGGTCTCCATTTAACAAGTATTTACTAAGGGCCTGCTATGAACTGCACACTGTGTTAGCACTTGGGGTCATCAGTAAACAGAACGAAAAAGATCCCTGTCCCCATAGAGCTGACTTCCTAGCAGAGGGAGACAAAACAGTCAACAACAGCAGCAGCAAAGCACGGAAGTAAAATGTACAACATGTTAAAAGACGCTAAGTACTGAGGCAAAGAGAGACAGGGGAGAGGAAGATAAGGGGTATTGGGAAGTGCAGTGCCCAGGGAAGGGGCAGGTGACAGCACTGGGATGTTCAAATAGGCATCCCTGAGAAGTTCAGGTGTTCAGCCCTTAATGGAGGTGAGGGAGGGACCCAAGCAGGTGTTGCAGGCATGAGCATTTCAGGCAAGGGAAAATCCTGACACAAAAGGCCCGCTTGCAGGGGCCGCATATGACATGTTTGAGGAATAGGAAGGAGTTGGTGAAGCTGAAACTGGGAGAGGAGAGACAGAGAGGCAGATGTTGCAGATCCTTGGGGGAGCCAGTGGGATTGTGAGCAGAGGGGTGACAGCAGCGGAATCGTATTCTAACTGTTGGAATGCCATTTTAAACAGAGATGAGGAGGGGCAAGGGCAGTTGCAGGAGACCCCTGGATACTACCTTAGAGGCTACTTTAGGGCCTGTAAACCTAAGTGGCTCTCAACCTCGGCTGTGCGTCAGAATCACCCAGGCCGCTTCACACACTGAGGCCTGAGCTGCAAACACTAATTGGCCTGGAGTGCACCTGGGCACTGGGATTTTTTTTTTTTTTTTTTTTTTTCCCAAAGATGCGCAGGTGATTTTGATGTGCAAGCCAGGTTGACCATAGAGCTTTCAGAGCACTAAGGAGTCCCCCTGGTTTGACTTTGCAGCTAGGAAACAAAACCCCACAGATGACCCCACTTGCTCATTGGCAAAGCTGTGCTGAGAGGCAGCCAAAGATCTCGCTGCTGTAGCAGTGGCAGGACTGGTGCTGCAGACAGTGTGCAAACTGGGATGGGGCTGGCTGGAGCCCACCTGGATCATCAGACCTTGAGGTCAATCTCATTCTTTGGCTGGATCCAAACACAAGCCTCTGAATGTGAGAGCGGGGCTTTCTCTCTGCACCTAAGAAAGGGCTTATTGTAATATATCAGGGCAGAAGAGAAGGATAAGGCTTGAACTTCAAGAAGAGGGTATGCGATTCACTCAACAAACAGTGTTTAAGAATAATAGTGACAGTGTGCCAGGCATTGTGCAAGGAGCAGCTGAGAAAAAAATAAGTTTTAACTGTCCTTGCCCAAGCCAAATGGCTCAAAGTGAGCACCGTCTAATATTTCGAAATGTGTTATTTGTGGGAAGGCTTTAAATAAGCCACAGGGGAGGGGGGATTCTTCAGTTGCATATCTGAGCTGCTGGCATTTCTAATTCAGAGGGATGAATAGAACATTATTGTGTTGCATCGGCACAAGTACAGCAGGAAAAAAAAAAAATGCTTGGAGCCGTGAGCCGAACATGAATCAGCAATCTGGTTCTATTGTTCGGAAAATAATCACCATGCTGGGAGTATGGAATTTAAGAATCATGCAGAAATGCCCTTCCCCCCACCCAGCAGGAAACAGACATTGGCTAAAACATGCCATCTTGTTTTTGGCTTCCTGAGCTGAAAAGAATGTAAAAATCTTGGAGAGGATTTAGGGAAAGCTGATTTGTAAATATGGAAAATACAACCCATAAGAAATGGGAGAGAATTGAGACCCAGAGTTGGCAACCTCTCAGAGGTGGCACGCCAAGGGAGTGTTTATTCACTCTTGTGAGCAGGCGGTACAGCTGCCCTCGCTTCAAGAAATAACTAATGTTTTTTGAGTTCCTACTGTGCACCGATCACTGTGCTAACTTGTTGGGGGAGGAAGGAGGGTGGTCCCCACCTTTTGAAGACCTAATTTGTGGCGATGGGCAGGGGAGTGCACCAAAACTATAAAGCGGTAGTTCTCAAACTCAAGCATGCATTGGAAACACAGGCCTCAAACCCCACTTTCAGAGTTTATAACCCATTAGGTCTGGGATACAGGCCAAGCATCTGCATTGCTCTCTTGTTCCCAAGTGATCTGATTCTGCTGTCTGCACACTTTGAGAACCCTGCTCTAAGAAAATAAATACAAGGGGCAGGTGAGGAGGGTTCGGTATAGAAGTCCACTAGAAAGGTACACTTGGTTTGTTGGTGCAATAGCAGGTACCCCTTTTTGGATCTGTTCTCTAGCACCTAGCTAATGAGTTTTAATTGGCCATGTGCTTTGGATAAGCCACACTGGCCATGACTGCCACCATCCAAGGAAGGGTGACAAGAGGGACAAGAATAGATTTCTCTGTAGGCCTGAGGAAGTTGAGCCGGACATAATACAGTGAGACATACACATGTGGGCTCACAGTGGCAGAGCAAATGGCTGTAGGGTTAAGAGGTGACAGTAGGATGACCTGTCTCCACACTCAAACTCAAGCACTTCTCCCGTGAGCAGAAGGTCTCAACGGAATCACCTGAGTGGCCTTTTCTAAGTACACATTATTGGGCCCGGGCCTGGAGATAGTGAGCAAAGCTCCTCAGATGAGTCTGCCGTGAAAACCCCTCCTTGAGAACTGAGAACCTTTCTACATCCTTTGTGGTTGTGCCCATACTTACAAGTAAGCAGAGTGCAAAGCCAATCTTTTGGAAAATACAAAATAAAAGTGCCCAATTGGTACACTCCCCTTCCCATTGTGTCACATTGCCATTTTGGTGCCACAGGACTTGAGTGTCCCAAATTCAGCTGTGCCCATTTAAAATGCAAGTGGCCCTCAGTGGGCACAGTCCACCAACAGAACTGGATGTGTTGGCCAGAGTAAGCTGCCGTTCGCTGGAAATGTTCTAGAGAAGGCTAACCATGTGCTGGTCAGGATGGAGAGGTGGGGGTGCCTGCCATGTGTTGAGTGAGTATAGCCTACCAGGATGACTCCTTAGTTCCTCCAACATGTTCTTAAATGGATCAGGCTGATGGTTCTCAACATGTGGGCCCTGGAAAGTATGTCCAGATCACCTAGGAACTTGTTAGATGTGCAGACTCTCAGGCACCCCCAAACTAACTGGACCAGAAACTCTGGGAATGGAGCCCAGCAGTTGGTTTTAACAAGCCCTTCACATGCTCACTAAAGTTTGAAAGACACTAGTTTAGCTTATGCTATAGGTAGCTCATTGCTACCTGTAAGTCAGAAGCAGAACAGAATTGGAATGCAGGCAACTGGTCATTTATTCATCTATTGATGAATTCATACAACTCTTCCAACATGTTGAACATCTTGTGCTTATTTGTGTGATTTTTACCTAAGAATGTGAAGTGTTCAGTATCTAGCCAGCTTCTCAGCTATGGTTGGCATCCGTGTAATTCCCAATGATAATCTGACCTATCACATCCTCTTCTCAGATGATATAAGGGCTGTGTTCTTTTACTTTTTAGGTTCTTCGTCATAGCCTCCCCATATGATGTGGGCTTAGTAAACTACTGAATAATAACTAAGCCTGATTTATTCTCAGGGCTGCCTTAAATCCTGCTAAGACTTCACTCTGTGTCTCTTTCTCATATTCTCCATGCCACAGTGGTAAGCCAGGCCGACTCACTTGGCTGTATGAAACTTTTAAATGGCACCTTTAGGTGAAATGTTGTGGCCATGGTCTCACAAAGAGTGGGGGGTGAAAGGAGATAATGCACATCACACTTGTAGACTTTTCACTGATTTTCAAAGCTGTTACAGCCGTGGTTCCCAAAATCTCTACCGGAGCACCTTGGGTACCACAGCAACCCCACAGAAATACAGTGGGATGTTTTTAATTTTTGAGAGAAACCCAGAAACAACTGTCAGACACCATGCAAATTCAACTATCAAGCTGTTTGGACCTCATAACTTCATAAACGGGGCATTTAAGTATTTCTTTTGACCAAGGGTCACCGTAAAAAATATTACTGAAACACTAAGTGGCATACACTGAGAAAGTTGGGAATTTCTGTTACAGCATGACTTTCCCCAGGTATAGTTTAACTGCACACATTCTTCATGTGCACGCAACTGCACACAACTGCATGGCAGGATTATGCATTTAAGCCATCGCATTGCAGGAAATACACATTCTGAATTTAAATATTAGCAGGGGAGAAGCTAAAAGAAAATTAGAACTAGTTAGCATCTTTGAGGGGTTTCTTTCCTTTATAACCTTCCTACCCAGATCTACCCATCCCAGCTCCCTGACACAACCCTTAACCAAGGCTCCTGTGATTTTTCAAAATAATAAACAATAATGATAGAGGCTGAGACAGGAGAATTGCTTGAGGCTAGGAATTTGAGACCAGCCTGGGCAACATAGCAAGACTCCATCAAATAATAATAATGATGACCTAAATTATCATTTAGTGTTCCAAATCGGATGGATTAACTCTTGCAAATTTGAACTAAATTGCTCTGGTGCATTCCTGAAAATCACCTTTGATACACACTGTTGAAAGACAAATTCAGGCTCTGTGTGCTATACCATGCACCTGACACCTCACAGAAAACCACTGGAATTTCTGATAAAGAGCCAACAGAACCTTTACCAAGCAGAATCAAACAAAAACCTAATGTGTGACTGAATGCAGTGGCTCACGCCTGTAATCCCAGCACTCTCGGAGGCCGAGATGGGCAGATCACTTGAGGTCAAGAGTTCAAGACCAGCCTGGCCAACATGGTGAAACCCTGGCTCTACTAAAAATACAAAACTTAGCCAGGCATGGTGGCTTGTGCCTGTGATTCCAACTACTCAGGGGACTGAGATAGGAGAATTGCTTGAACCCAGGAGAAAGAGGTTGTTGTGAGGTGAGATCATGCCACTGCACTCCAGCCTCGGTGACAGAGCGAGACTCTGTCTCAAAAAAAAAAAAAAGAATCTAATGCGTGAGAATGGAGACAAAGTTTCTGAAGTCAATTTCTGCAAGAGCTTTGCAATGTAGCCCCTGACCCCCATTTGACATTGAAGAAGTAGTGAACAGTTATAACTATATTTATTAGGATAATTTTATTTTCATCTTCAAGGGAATTTTAGGAGCACAGCAGTCTTCGTAACATCCCATTTAGGAAGATTATTATTTTTATCCCAGGGATAAAAATCTGAAGGAGCTCACTGCAGATTCCAGAGGCAGCAGAGCACTGACTCAGACTGAGAGACACTGTCTCCCTGGGACAAGATTGAATTTTCTTTTAAATTTCAGATGATACTATCAAGTGGTCAAGTACTAGAGTCTTTTCTTATGACGCCATCCAGGGTTGCGGGAGGGAGTGGATTGTTTGTTACTGTCTTACTCGTTATCCAACTCTTTTTAAAAATCAGTAATAAATCATTTGCTGCAGTCTTAATGTTTTATTTTCACATTCTTGTTTGTTGTTTTTCATGCATGTGTCTCAGTGAGTCACCTAACCACAATTATATGTTCTGGCATCTCGTGGTTTTGCATGGTACCCTCATTCCTTAGGAGTTAATTTCTCTGACATGATGAATGTATTTCCAGTCCGTTCATCACACACACACACACACACACACACACACACACACACACAGCCTTTCTTTAGCAGGGAGAAGTTACCGTACTCTCCACCAGGTGTCACTAGAGTCAGTTTTAACAGCATGCTTTGGCCAAAGGGGCATCTGGTGAAGTGTTTTCCTGCTGTCAGACGTTTCCTCAAACTACCTCTGGGCTGCCCTCTTAAGAGACTATCTTCCGTTTCTCAGGAGTGTTCAGAGATGATAGGCCACCTGTAGAGAAAGACAGCCATAAGGAAACTACACTATAAACAGCAGGTGGCCAAGCTGGTCCTTTCAGGTTGGTCTCATAAAACTTTTACTGGCTGTTTTCTTCTTTACTTTTAATCACTACCTTATTTGGCTTAAAAGTGCTCCATGTTTCACTCAATGTGACAATAAATTAGATGTAGTTGATGCTTTTAGATTTGCAGGGGGCTATGTTTGTTTAAGGCCCACTCCACCTCTACCACTGCTGACCTAGTCCTCAACACAGGAATCAGATTTTACTCTGCTTGTAGCCCCAGAACCCAGCAGAGAAGGGTGTAGAATACTACCATTGATTAAGTACGCACGTCTCACTTAACCCAATGTCGCCTTTGAGATGTATGGCCTTATTCCCATTTTGGGAATGGTTACTCCTGACTCAGTATCCCATATTTAAGTGGCGAGGCCAATGCTCTTTGCAACATGCCATGGTGACTTTGCCTGGGAGAGAGGTGGAAAAAGGAGAGGTGAAGGGGAAGAGAGAGAAGAGGACGATGATTTGGCTTGGATGTTGACTAACATAAAGAGTAGAGTAAACTCTAGAATGAGATTGTTTGAACTTGAATTGAGAGAGTGGGTGGAGTGGAAGTAAAAGTGAATTATTTTACTAGAACAGAAAGAAATATCAGCAACAGCAAATTAAGCTCAGCTTCAATCACAGACCCTGGTTGAATTATCTCCCTTCCCAAAGGCAAAACGCTTACAGAGACTGCCTGAAAATCTGAAAATGAAAAGTATAGCTTTGCCATTCAACAGTCATTTGCTAAAGTCTGTTATGTGGGGCGTGAGTCTCCTGCCACACCCAATGGAGAGACTCTGACTGCCTTCCCCTCCAAGAGGTGACCCACTCAGATTAATACCTGGGCTACGGGACTGACAGAGCTTTCACTAGTTTTCCACATTTTTACTAACTCAGAGTCTTATGTTCCCCTGTAGCCTCATGCCCAGTCTAACTACACTAGCTTTTCATGTTTTTTTCTCTTACTGATTTTTTGATACTATATTCCCAAATAGGGTTAGTTTTACTGAATACAAAAGGTGGATCACAGTGTGGTATGATTTGAAAACACCTTGCCTCTGTTCTCCTATTTGAGTTCTTAACTGATTCCTATCATGAGAAATTCAACCATTATTTATTCACTTCATTGGGTCCTAGATTTAATATTTAAATGCAAAGGCCTCGGGGAAGGACAACCGGGGCTGCACTTAGGATGCTATAGACTTGGGAACAAATTTATTTCTGTGTCCAAACTTTCTTACTCCCCATAACAAGGTTAAATGAACATGCAAAGTGACCTTGAAAGGGAAAAAAAAATTTTCACAAAAGGTAAAATTCAGCCTTGCAAGAGGAGAATGGCGGGTGAAAGAGAAGCAATTTCACCTCCTTTTAATCTTAGTGGTGATGGCATCTGGGGAGGGTGGACTCTGTACTGTTCTTGAGTCTTTAAATGACCTCAGGGAGCCTTGAAGTTAGACCAGGCAAGAGCTTCAGTTCCCCATGCCTGTGGGTTGATTGAGGCTGGCCAGGAGATGAGGAGATCATAATAATGATGACTATAACAATAAAGAAGTCTCCCAATACATTACATTTGTGTTCTCCTTTTAAATTACAGGCATTTTCCAATTCCTTTTGTCCTCAGCATAACCCTGAGAGGGCAGGAATTGTGATTTATCTTTACAAATGAGGCTTGGAGAGTTAAAGGAACTTGTCCATGATCCCCAAACTACTACACTGAGACCCAAAGCCATCTGTAATGATGCCCAGTCCAGGAGCCTTTCCTCCATACCTGGGATTGGACTTGTTCTTTAAAATATTTCCCAAATGCCAAGGTCAAAGGTTTGATGTATAGCTCTCCCTCTCCTCCTGTGAGGGGGACAAGGTCAAAGGTTTGATGTATAGCTCTCCCTCTCCTCCTGTGAGGGGGAAGAGGAAAAGAAGGGGAAACTCCACTTTTACCCCTAAGAGATCCACAACCTCACTGCCCTCCTAGCATGGGGTGCAGACCACCTGGGGGGACAGCCATTTGCATTTATTCAGCTGTGCTTCCAGATGCCACAGACAGAGCTGTGAGAAGGCTCAAGTGGGAGCAGGGTGGGGTGAGGGACTCAGCCCCATCCCATGAACTCCAGTCATGCCCAGCACCCCACAATACCAAGTAAACTTCATAAAAATAATTGCTTGCTACCTAAACACAACTTCAAGACACATCCCCAAGCTATGCCCCCCTCTTACACGGCAACTTCTTAGGAAATCTAGCGCATCCACTGATTCTGCATCTGTCACGTTTGCTCAATGCCAGGTGAGAAGATGGATGTGTCCTTCTCTGAAGGTCTTCCCAGCTTTAATGGTCTCAGGCTAGGGTATGTAATAACATAACACTCAGGGTCTGACCTTTTAAAATGAACCAAGAGAATTTCTAATGACGGTTCCCTAACCCACAGCCCCCAACCCAGTTAGTCATGGCTTCCTTGGGCTGCCCATGAAGCACCTGCTGAAGTATTAACAGATGAGCCCTGTTAAATCTCATCATCTGATACATCAGGCTGCATAACACTCTGCTATCCTTCCTCCTGAGACAGCCACGGAGAAGAAAAACTAAGGAAGACAGTTTGAAAAGGCCACAGACCCCTCTCCTCTGAAAAGGTTGATGAGCTGTGAGGGGAAGCATGTTTTGATTCAGTGCACAGGTTGGATAAACAATGACTCACCAGGTCTACGTGGAAAGATTTTCATGGAGTAATTTTTACAGATGTCCCTTCAGTGCTGTAGTTTCGATACAGAGAAAGGAAACGCAAGGGGACGAAGGTGTGTGGTCAGGGCAAGCGCGCTGGAATTCTACAAGAAGGAGTTCAGGTGTTCTCTCTGGCACTGGTCTAGCCTTGTGACCTTGAATACTGAGACAGGAAAGTGTTGGGTAGGTGCAAAAACAAAAGCAATTAGAAGTAATGGCAAAAACAGCAATTGCTTTTGCATCAACCTAATAGCAATGATCCCACTCAAAGAGGTGCCACCAAAGGGTGACCCTCCCAAGCAGGCCTCCTCCACACTGCAGCAGGGCTGCCTTTCTCACACTGGATCACTGCCTAAAGACTTTCCAGGGCTCCCCATTTTTCACAGGATAAAGCCCAAGTTCCACAGCAATTCTTTCAAGACCATTCACCATCTGGCCTGAAACTGCATTTGCAGTGTCATTCATAGTCACTTCCTGCCCCGCTCCTACAATCACATACCGTTTACTCTTTTGGTGCTTCTGAGCCATGCTTTTCATCCCCTGCCTGGAAAAAAATCCCAGCTCATTTTCCCAAAGCCAAACTCAAGTATCACCATTGGGTTCCCTCATACAGGTGTAATTAATTACAGGCTCTTCAGTGCCTTCAAACACATCTTTTATCCCTCTTGTTCAGCTCTTCTGTCCCTGAGTTACAGGTTGGTTCTTCACCTAAGCCTTGCAGGAGTGGGCTTCATGAGTAATTCATTTTGAATGATCTAAAGCCCGAGTTGGTGTCTGATGGGGTTAATGGGACAGCCCTATACCAGATCCTTGGGTTGATGGATTCCTCTTCAGCCTCCAGGCTTGTTTTTAGAAACTCGTCTTCCACCCACAAAGGAATCTACTGCTTGTAGGTTCTCTTCTCTTTGCTCCCAACCAAAAATAGCTCTTGTGTCTCCTTTTCATTCTATTCACTAGATCACATTAACATCAACTTATATCTTTTCCATTAGCGATCTGCATTTTAAGATTGATCAAGTCCATAGCCAAAGCTTATATGGCAGCTGTGAGTAGATTTTGCACCTGTAAAGTATCTGTGAACCCTCTGAAAATATATACCAAATCACTTGCCCATTTTTCAAGGGGAGGGGCAAGTGATATAATTAAATGGAAATGAAATTTTTCATTACATTTCTTGAGGAGAGCATACTCCCTAATAGCTGAGATCACTCAGCTAAAGAATGAAGCTTTAAAGGAGAATTTGAAGGGAGTGAGGGACATGGAGCAGGATTTTAGCTTGTCCCTGGAGCCATTTCATACACACGGCGCCTACTTCATTGCAGCTTAAAGACCCAGGTCTTCTCAAGAGAGGCTTAACATGCCCTGAGAGCAAAAAGCAATGCAAGGTAAGGAGACTGTGTTCTTCTGTGTGGCTGCCCCAGCCTATGAGACATGTATCTTCTTAGATGTCAGGTAGGGCAGGGAAAGGCCCCTCAGTAGTCTCCAAGCATCTCTCCACCCGTCCTCTGTCCACTGAACATGCCTGCACTCTCTTCCACGTGACAGCTTCTGAGATATTTGAAGACCACTCTCTACCCCTCATGTGACTCTTCCCTTTTCTAGGTTTCCTTCAATGTTTCCTTAAGATATATTTTCCATCGGCCAGGATATTGTACATGAGACATCCCTCTTAAAATGTAGCAGCCCACATGTGGTCTGACCAATGTCCTACAGGCTCTTTCCCTCTTTTTCTTTCTTTCTTTCTATCTTTCTATCTTTCTTTCTTTCTTTCTTTCTTTCTTCTTTCTTTCTTTCTTTCTTTCTTTTCTTCTTTCTTCTTCTTTCTTTATTTCTTCTTTCTTTCTTTCTTTCTTTCTTTTTTCTCTTTTTCTTCCTCTTTTCTTTCTTCTTCCTTCTTTTTATCTTTTCTTTCTTTCTTTCCTTTTTTTTTTGAGACAAGTTCTCACTATGTTGCCCAGGCTGGTCCTCAAACCCTTCCTGGGCTCAAGCAATCTTCCACCTTGGCCTCCAAGTAGCTAAGAGTATCAAGTGCATGCCACAGTGCCCAGCTACAGGCTATATTTCTGTCCATGCTGCCCAAGATGCTGTTAGAGTAATTAGCAGCAACGACAGTTCACAGTGTGGCATGGAGCCCAAGGCCTTTCCAAAGTCCCTGGACCTATTTACTAAGTGTTGATAATAATTCCATTTACTTTTCAGTTTCAGAGGATTCAATAATAACTTTACCATCATTTGTATTTTTTAAAATACAAACACATTTTATGTGTTTGAGAGGTGAATGCTGCTTTTCTACTCTTCCAATGAGTGGAATGAGCTTTTATTAAGGGATACAGCACTGGGTGAGAAACGGGTAGAACTGGCAGAGGAAGGCTCCACCTGCATGATTTCTCAGCACCACCCCTTGGCACATGGCATCTGTGACTTTTATTTTTAGCTGTTCCTTCCCAACCAGCTTATAAAATGAATTGTAAATTCCTTGAGGGCAGAGAGGCTCCAATCTTAACCTATCTGCATCCGCAGTGTTTATCCCGTTGTAAATGCTGTATCACATTCTCACAAGTCTTGTTTCTCACCTCCTAAATGTCACTTAAACACCTAGGCCTCTCACCATCTCCACCAACTGCAACTCAAATTCCAGCACCTTTTTCTCTCTTCTGGACCTTCCGTAGCCTGACCAGTCTGCTCTCCACCCACGAGCTGCTGTAAAGCTTTAAAAACACACATTGGGTCATATCACACCCCTGGTTAAAACCTGCGTAACGTAAAGTCGCCACCCAATTTTTCTGTATGGAGCTCATTCCTTTCAGAGTAGTCCATGGGCCTTAGGAGCACAAGGATGAGAACAAAGGGTTAAATCATAACCTGGGGAGAGGTCTATTTAAAAGAAGGGCCTAAAGGCCTGGGGTCACTTCCACTCAAAATCCTCCCCAAATAAGCCCAAGTAGAAATAACCTTTCCTTCTCTCATGGCCCCAGACCACTCTGAAGAGACGGGTAAGGTGAAACCTGTATACACGTTTGCACTTATTTGGTGCAGTTCTCTCCCTCTGTTAGTTTAGAAGCTGCTTGTGGACAGGCCACAGTGTTGTCTTTGAACAAAACCTGAACAGAGTAGCCTCAACCAAGGCCTCACGATAACCAAACAAATG